>NC_077242.1:10197596-10497596 GCF_947179165.1 Solanum dulcamara
TTTTATTTTATATATATATATATATATTGAAGAGGGGACAAAAGATTATGGTTAATTAATATAATATTAATATAGGGTATGGGGAGGGGGCACGCGTGTATTTGTTTATTATTTCGGAAGAATATATATGGGGAAGGGGGTGCACGCTTGGATTTGTTTATTGTATATATATATATATATATATATATATATATATATATATATATATATATATATATATATATATATATATATATATATTTTCGGAAGAATATATATGGGGACGCGTGGTATAAATTAATATTATTTATTTTTATTTCATCAATTATTTATTTTAAAAATAAAATCGGATGTGAATATATATATTTTGGAAAAGAGATATAATATTAATATGGGTATATGTGCAGGGGACAAGCATGGAATAAAAAATGGTATAGGGATATGGGAAGGGGGACAAAACATATAATAATATATATATTTTATTTAAATTTTTTATTTTAAAAAAAAAATCGGAGGAATTTTTATAATATATATATTTTTTATTTTTATTTTTAAATAGGAATTCGGATGAATATATATATATATATATATATATATATATATATATATTTATATATATATTTAAAATGGACAAAGAATGATGGGCGGGGCACGCGTGGATTAAAATAATATTAATGTTTTAATTTTTATTAAAAAGATAAATAAAAAATAATAAAAAAATCGGATGAATATAATATATATATATATATATTATTATTATATTCATTTTTTTTAAAATTATTTGGATGAAAAGAAAACAATTATATATTTTATTATTATTTAATGTTTATTATTATTTATTTTTTAAATAGGAATTCGGGTGAATATTATATATATATATATATATATATATATATATATATATATATTAAAATGGTACAAAAGTGCGGCGGAAAAAATATATATATATATATTATTATATTCATTTTTTAAAATTATTTGGATGAAAAGAAAACAATTATATATTTTATTATTATTTAATGTTTATTATTATTTATTTTTTAAATAGGGGACAACGGGTGATGGACATTATTAATATAGTATTAATATATGTATGGGTAGTAAATTAAAATATTTTTTTTTTATTGTTATTATTATTATTATTATTATTTTACGGAAGATTAACATTATTTAATTATTTATTTATTTATTATTATTTTAAAAGAGGGACAAAAAGGTGTGCAGAATATTATTATTTTATTTTTAATTATTTTTATTTTCGGATGAATAAATAATATATATATTTTTTAATTTCTTTATTTATTATTATTATTATTTATTTATTGATTTATTTATTTTTATTTTTTGACGAGGAGATGACATATATATTATTTGCGTGTTGTAGTATTAGTGGAAGAATAAAAATAATAAAAAAAATTGTTAATTCAATATTAATTATTTGTTATTTAGGAGAAGTAATGAAAACGCAAAATTAATTGGTGAAATTGGTTATCAAATTAGACCAATTAATTTACGATCTTCTTAATTTTAACAAAAGTAAAATGATTAACCTTATTGTAACTAATTATTAATTTACGAAATAATTAATTATGGTAAATAATAATTTTCTTTTTATAAGTCAAATTTAAATATTACTAAGAGATAATGACTATATAACAAAAAAAATGCATGTGTTATGAAGATAACAAATTATTTAAAATACACTTGAAAATATGCATGGTTTTATAAAAGCCAATTATTTTAATTTAATTAAAATTGAAGAAGTCTAAAATTAAAATAAGATGAGTATGCATTAATTAATTAACAAACCTCTCATTTTTTACAAAGTAAATAATTAACTTCAGTTTAAATAAATTAACTTGAAATATGAGTCTATTAATTAAAATCCAACTAATTAACAGAGCTATTTATTTTAAAAATAAAAATCTTTTGAAACAATTTTTTTGAATAAATAATAAAATATATTCTATTCAAGAATTATTTTATAAATATATATATATATATAGAGAGAGAGAAATTAATTTAAAATAATGATACCATATATGTATATTTCGTTTTTATTATTATTATTATTATTATTTAATTTTATATATATATTTTATTATTATTGTATTATTATTATTTTTTGTAAAAATTACGTTGTTGAGGGTAAAAATTGGGTGTCAACAATAACTATTTCTGTTAAGTAGTGGAAAGTTTTCTAATCAGACCATTGTTCTAGAGTCAACATATTTGTGTCATTTTTTACATTTCAACTTTTGTCTTTTTCACTTTATAGCTTCTAATGATTTTTACACTATGAACTTAATTAGTTCTAATGAAATGCCTCTAACCAGATTTGTTTAGTTCAACAAAGATTTGTTAAGTTTTTGGACTGCCTTGCTTTGTTGAATTTTTTAAAAATTAGCTAATTATTTTTTGGAGGAGTGGTGGAAAGCAACTAGTCAATTGAAATTAGAAAAATTTACGAAAATACACACCTTATATTATCATATTTGCTAAAAATCTCAATAATTTTAAAAAAAATTCAAAATCCCTACTTTTATTTCTCTCTCTTCCCTCACCCGATACATTCAGCAAAACCCTTCTTCATCACCTAAAACCCTCTTTTCTCGCCTTTCTCTCTTATACTTTTTGATTTTACAGTTCAAAGAAGAAAGAAACTCCTTAATCTTCGCTTCAAATCACGCTCACGTACTAGAGGCTACCTCTAGGGCGCCATTGTAAGTTGCATTTTTCAAAAGAGATATTAGTATTTCTGCATATGTTTTCTTAAAGTTACTAGTTTAATGTCCAATTTTTTTGCTTCAAATTCTTTCAAAATATACTGATTCATATGAAAATCGGTCCGTCCTTTAGTATTGGTCTCACCCAACTGATTTCTCAAAATCGAAATCAAATACCTAATGTTACTGAACTTGTTGATCGTGGATTTCATGAAAATAGGTCCAAACAAGGTAAAGACCTAGTAGGCACCAAAAATCTGCAAATGGCGAAGGCTAAGAAGATTGAATGCTCCGATTCAGAGTATAAAACCGAAGAAGCTTCTGAAAAAGTTTCAAAAAAAAGGGGGGGAAAAGTAGATTCCGCAATTACACGCTCAAATTTACCAAAGGTTCAATTTTTTCTCTAATTATTTTCGATTTTAAATACAACATATCATGAACAGTAGTTATAATTTTGTTGTATCCAGTTATATGCAAATGTATCAATATCAATCAAATATATCAATAACTATATTTAACAGTAGGATTACATGTATCAATAATCATGTATCATAGCATGAGATGTATCAACAAATTTATTCAAATCATATAAATATGTGTATTGAGAATGATATATTTGTTTAAAGTTGTTACTGATACATTTGAATAATAATTGTTGCTGGTAAGATAGATCAAATTTGATACTTATACATTTGTGTAAAACTGAGGCTGATACATTTATTAAAATTTGATAATGATACATTTCTTTAAATCAAAAATATATACATTTGATCAAAAAATGTTACTGTAACATTTCATTATAACTAATAATGATACATTTGAATTGAAATTGTTACTGATACATTTCATTAAAAATGTATACAGATACACTTGACTAAACATGACAATGATACATTTCATTAAAAGTGTTTAAAAAGATTCTGATACATTTCATTAAAATGATACTGATACATATTGATACATTTGACTAAACATGATACTGATATATATAAATGTATTTGACTAAACAAGATAATGATTTCTGTGATTAATTTTTTTTTGATACATTCCTACTGTTTTCATATCTAAATAAATTTATGTTTTTTTTTTCAGGCATATAATTTTGTGTATCATGCTATTTATCTGTATAATTTTCAGTAAGCTATTGGTTAGTTATCACTCTTTGACGCACTATTATGTATATACAAGCTTTTAAGTATTTACTTTGTGTTATTAATGCAGGGTATAAAATATGTTATCAAAAATATTCCACTCACTCATTAAGGTTTGGTACATTTTATAATCTAAGTTTTGTGACTGATTTTCTATTGTCCATAAGACAAGAAGGTATTGAATTATTTCGGCAAACTATATTTGGTCCTTACCTCAATATCACTCAGTGTAATTTCCAAGGACAAATTACAAAATGTATCTTGCTTCTTCAGTTGGAGCACAACAACCCTAATGAATTGCACGTTAGACACATACAGGGGAACATCTTACATTTCTCTATCAAAGAATTTGCCATCATTACCGATTTGAGATGCACGGATAACATCTTAGATTTTTCATATCCTCACTCCCCTCCTAGCAGGTTGTTAGAGAAGTATTTTCCTGATAGCAAATTTGGTATTAATAAAAATCATTTGGTTCAGAGATTTTTGTTGGGTAATTGGGACAATAATGAAGATGCACTTCAAATGGCCATTATGTACTTCATTCATACCTTTTTTTTCCTCAACTTGGTGATACAACCATACCAGTGGATGATTTTAGAATGGTTGAGGATTGTTGGTACGAGCATTTCCCATGGGGCCAACTCGTATACTCCAAATTGATGAGAAGTATGAGACAAGAATTTACAACTGTTAAACAGTTGTATCATTTAGGATGCATGCCTTACGCATTAAATACATGGATGTATGAGTGTGCATCAGTAGTGCATCCCGATATTGCAGTTAAAGAGGAAAATCAGATTACAAGAATATGTAACTGGCGAGTGGTTAGTCTTAAGCCTAAATATGAAATGTTTATGTCTAGCATCTTTAGCGAGGTAAATTAGAAATACTCTGTCATTTAATACAATCATTATTCAATTATCATAATGATTTGATAAATATATCACTTTAGACTCAATCTATTTAACATATATTCTTACATTTTTTATTTTTTTGGGCCTTTTTTATTTTATCTTTCCCTTTTCAAAATTCATGCACGAACATAGTGCCAACTACAGAGGAGCTGTTGGCACTTGATCTACCAGGTGTTGAAGTTGGTGCATCTAACATTCCAGCCACATCATCTATCCCAACCACATCTGCTGTCAAACCCATCCAAGATGAACCACAATATCTGTCAGGATTTGAGGATTTCACTACAAGTCCTCCTGAACATTTATTAAGGAAGTCTAGCTGAGTCGCTGAGAGGCCATCTCTACCACCACCAAAAAGAATAAAAATTATTCAGGGAAAGAAACCTATTCCTAATAAAGCCAATGCAAAGAGAAAACAAGATCAAAATCCACAAGTTATTAAGAAGCGAGTTTAAAATTCTGAAATCCCATCTACAACAAAAGGTGTTTCTAATACATTATCTGAACCATCATCTGTTCCAGTTCAACTTTTAGACACATCGACTTTGGAGTCAATGAAGAAGTATATAACTGATTTTGTAAGGTCTACTAAATTATTATTTTTCAATATATCTTATTTTAGTTATATATTAATTAGGTGGATTTTTGTTGCACTAAGGTTGATCACAAGTTTGGTGATCTTGAGAGTTTAATCAATTCAAACAATCGCAAGATTGGTGATCTTGAGAGTTTAATCAAATCAAACCTCTCTGCAATATTGAAAGCCATTGGCAAGGAAGGCGACTCGTTAATGAAGGTAGTTTGATATTCATTTTCTTACTATTCTGTTTGTATAAATTTTTATCAATTACTTTAATGGCTTATATATGTGTTCATGCAGGACATGCCTAGAACATCCAATCAGAATAGGAAAAATGATTTTGATGATTTTGGTAGGACAGATTCATCTTTCGAACAACATTCCCCGACAAGTGTAGGGAAAATGTGCAACAATGATCCAAAATTTTCAAATTTATGTAACATTACAGAACAAGTTCATGATCAGGAATCCAGTTATGTATTTTTTAGTCATTTAAATTTTGATACAAAATAGACATATATATCATGATTTGTTCATTTGATAAATATTTATTTGAAGTATCAAATCATAGTGTGCAGTTTAGGTGTCATTGTTTAATAATTTTATTTACGATACGCATAATCAAATTATACATTAGTGATTGTGCTAATATGTCAAACATATCTAATACCTTTTACGATGTTAAGAAAAATGATATGCCAAGTATTATTCAAAATATATCAGTACAAACATAAAAAATTAATACACTTTTAGATGTTATTGGATTGTCTGATACAATAGCTTCTGAATCTGAATTATTTCAAGATACTGGAGTTTTGATGACAAAAAAGAAAGTAATGTGCCTTTTCATAAGTTATGATACATAACTATTCCAATATATCAGTTTAACATATCGCATATGTTTTAGGGTTCTTCATCAAACATTCGATCAAATATCGGACATGAAGTATTAGTAGAAACTGAAATGGCTGCTACATTTGTACATGATATTGGACATGGCGATACAGATACAAATCAAGATAAGAATTTAAGTCTTACGAATTTTTAGAGTGATTAAGGAATGTATTAAGTATTATTAACTTCAACAATGTGCACAACATACATTATATTATAATACTTCTCTTTAACTTTCTTATTTCATACAGAAGTTCACTAAATCAAATCCAAGTTCACTCGGCTTTAGAGAGGATGTAGATGCCTTTAATTCAGAAATTCATGTTCCTATGGATGTTCAACCGTTGAATACTCTTACTCCTGATGATGATCAGCTTCTCCGTGACAGTTAGTTGCCAACTATTCTTCCATGCTTACAGACGATTTATATGTTGTAACATATTTTATTTAGTTTATATTGTACAATAATCTGATTAATTATATTATTACAGAAAGTCAAAAGAAGATCATTATCGATCTAGATGTTCTTCTATTGACTTTGGAAAAATTGACTATGTTGTTGCATATCTCAAGGACAAGAACTGATTTTATTTGATGTCTCAGCCAAAGAAATGCTGAAATGATGAGGTTAGGGATAATTCAGATATATTATTTAAAAGATATGTGTTATAGTTTATGTATCTTCTTTATTTTATTAGGACTGATACGCTCTGCAGCACATCGATGTCATATTTTACTACCTTTGCCAGAAATCAAAGCTTCAAAATGATAACCATTACAGATACACTACAGCAAATTATGTCTTCAAAAATTACATCAACACGGCACATGCAAGGTACTATTCAACTAATTAAGATTTTAGTACACAAGAAGACATGGCACGTGGTGCTGATGTATCTAGGCTTGAGAGGTCAGTTACCAACATAATAAGAGGTTTGTATATTTCTGTTGGTCTGCCATGGCATTTAGTCGATGATGTCTACATCCCCGTGAATTGCGCTGGTGATTATCATTGGGTTTTGGCTATAGTTGTGTTAAAAAAGAGGCTTATACGTGTGTACGATTCATTAACGGGTTCAAGAAAAAAAGAACCATATGCTGAGATACAAAAGTTGGCTCAAATGTTGCCAACGTATATTAACGACAGTGGATTGCTTGAAAAATCAGATCGCACTGATTGATCTGTTCTTGATACTTACAAGGACAAGTCAACTAGCATGCTACTGGGACTAGAAATCCCCTTTAATATTGAATATATTCAAGGGATCTCTCAACAAGGAAACGATAACCTGTAAGTAATTTATCATTTTGTATTTTCATTATAACTATCATTTGCATAGTATATTTTTGTTACTTAGTGGCAGTTAATGTATGTATCAACAGTGGGAGTCACTATATGTGCTAATGTGAACGTATATTTCAATTATGTTAGGGATTGCGGTGTGTTTGTAGCTGCGTTTATCGAGTTTCTTAGTGATGAAATTCCTATCCCATCAACTGAAATCCAAGTTGATTATCTTCGTTCAAGATATGCAGCTTTATTATGAAAATACGGTGTTCAAAAAGTTAAGGATGGATATGTCAGTGAAAATGATGATCCACTTAGGTCTAAGGAATTTTTTGTACCCCCTAAAGAGGATAAATTGGTAGTTGTAGAGTAGTTGTGTATCAACTACTCAAAACTCTTTTTTTGTCTCTTGGTTTTATAATTTTTGTTGATTAGTTTTTTTGACAAATTTACTTTTTAATATCTACATATTTTTAATGTTTTGTTTTTGTTATGTAAATAACCGTGTGTTGTTTATCTTAGTAACGTCATCATTTTCAATTGCATGTGCAGTAATTTGTATTAAGACGGATAAATTTGCTTAAGTTTGCTATATTTGATCTATCCAGATACATATATATCTGACCGTTTCGAGATGAAACGATATTTATATTTTGATACATTTATTTATTATTATACAATACGATATTGTACATTAAATCATCGAAAATTAGTAAGTTTGTTTCTCTAATAGTTAGTTTGATTCATGAGTTTAAGATTTACATATTAGGTTATTTTCTGAAATATTACACTTAGATTGATACGTCAGAATTAAAATGATACCTTTAGAGTAATGATGATTCATTTGATTACAGATTTATTCAGATTCAAACCATTATAGATTTAATTGATTGATACATTTGTTTCTCAATGAGAAAAAAATATGATACATTTTACATTATGCTTGATACTTTATATTGTGACTGATACATAGTATCTAATAATGATACATTATCAAAATCGTAATACATTTGATAAAATATAAAAATTAAATTATAATACATTAGATCATGTATGCATGATACATTACAAATACACTTTAGTATCAACTACTCAAAACTCTTTTTTTGTCTCTTGGTTTTATAATTTTTGTTGATTAGTTTTTTTGACAAACTCACTTTTTAATATCTACATATTTCTAATATTTTATTTTTGTTATGGAAATAACCGTGCGTTGTTTATGTTAGTAACGTCATTATTTTCAATTGCATGTGCAGTAACTTGTATTAAGACAGATAAATTTGCTTAAGTTTTTTATATTTGGTTTATCCAGATACATATATATCTAATCGATTCGAGATGAAACGATACTTATATACTGATACATTTATTTATTATTATACAATACGATATTATACATTAAATCATCAAAAATTAGTAAGTTTGTTTCTCTAATAGTTAGTTTGATACATGAGTTTAAGATTTACCTATTAGGTTATTTTCTGAAATATTACACTTAGATTGATATATCAGAATTAAAATGATACCTTTAGAGTAATGATGATTCATTTGATTACAGATTTATCCAGATTCAAACCATTATATATTTCATTGATTGATACATTTGTTTCTCAATGAGAAACAAATATGATACATTTTACATTATACTTGATACATTATATTGTGACTGATACATAGTATCTAATAATGATACATTATCAAAATTGTAATACATTTGATAAAATATAAAAATTAAATTATAATACATTAGATCATGTATGCATGATACATTATAAATACACTTTAATCGACTAGATACATAATTTTTTAGAACATTTGGTAGTTGCACATCACGTTATGTTATATACTGAATGATACATTTAATAATGAACAAGGAATATAATCAATGAGACTAAAGCCGAGTGAACTAATTTATCATAATTAGTTATTTAACAACTGAATCATTTATAAATGAATACTTATTCGATGTTAACACGGTCATGTCCTAAGTTTATACATCTCACTCCTCATCTGGAAAGAAATTACAGGTACGTCGGTTGTGGTCCTCTTGTCCACAACGTCCGCAACTGTTTGTGTTTGATGTTAACTTTTCATCTAGATTCCTCTTTCTTCGTTTCCTTGGTCTTCCAAGCATCCTTTTGAATCTAGGCCGGCAAGACAATTTTCTCTAACACATCATTTGGAACTCACCAGTCTTCCTTATCCGACATTGATACCACTGGAACTTCATAGGTACTTGCTAATGCAGCTGGTTTGTAATATTCAGAGCAGTAGGGATGCACATTTGTAACATTCTTGCTCTTTATAACGGTAATTGTGTGTGTGCACGGTATCTCTTCATATTGAAATCTCCCACAATTGCATATTTTACGTTCAAGACACACAATATATCTTCGTCCAGATTCATAAACCAAAAAAATAAATTCAGATGATGGCACAACTTGCAAATATACAAAAGTAAATAATATATTTTAGAAATTATATTCAAATGATGGAACAACCTACATTTGATTCATCCTATCAGATACATAAGATATATAACATTATGATACATACCTTCATTCTCAAAGATTTAGATGCATTTATAATCAAAATCTATTCAAATCGTCTTTCTAATGTTTTCTTTGTATATACGGCTATTTCTCTATTTTTGCAGTTCCATGGACTAAAAAAAATTATAGTCTCTTCCAAAAAGTCTAATATAGGAAGCTTTTGCGCCTCAATAAGGCAGCCATTGATACATTCCGCTGTATTAGAAGTCATCATTCTTCCTCTATTGAACAGTGCATGCACTCTTGACCACTTTTCATATCCAACATTCTCAAGATATTCTTTATCCCTGTAATCAACTTTATCCAATTTGGCCATCAATTTTTTAAAATCTTCTTTTCGTTAAGCCTTTGTCATTGAATAAAATAAGTCACTTAGTGTGTTTTTGCTCCTCCTGAAGTTTGTACAAATATTTTTCCAAAGATGCCATATACATTTTCCTCGGTTCACAAATGCCCAGGGGTTCGATTCAGTCGAGGCCACCTTTTCCTCGGTGTTCTCGGTGTGGTAGGCCCCATTCTGCCCAGGGGTTCGATTTAGTCGAGGCCACCTTTTTCTCGGTGTTCTCGGTGTGGTAGGCCCCATTCTGGAGAGTGCCATCTCGCTACTGGTGC
Source organism: Solanum dulcamara (assembly GCF_947179165.1). Classification (NCBI taxonomy): domain Eukaryota; kingdom Viridiplantae; phylum Streptophyta; class Magnoliopsida; order Solanales; family Solanaceae; genus Solanum; species Solanum dulcamara. The sequence goes on from NC_077242.1 coordinate 10,208,299, forward strand.
TTGTTTTTCTTGTGGTCGTCAAGGCCATATTATGAGGGATTGTCCATTCAGGGGTAATGTAAGTGGTGCAACTCAGCCTACTGGGTCATTTGCTGGTTCATCTTCTTCTGTAGCTATGCGCCCTGTGGGACAGGGTATTCATACATCAGCAGGCTGTGGAAGAGGCCGTGGCGGAGCTTCCAGTTCTAGCAGTCCTTCGAACCGCATATACGCATTGGCTAGTAGATAGGACCTGAAGGCGTCACCAAATGTGGTTACAGGTATACTATCGATCTTCTCTCGGGAAATATATGCATTGATAGATCCAGGCTCCACCTTATCATATATATTTCCCTTTGTTGCTAATAGAATTGGAATAAAACTTGAATTAATAGAACCATTTGAGGTAGCGACACCAGTAGGAGATTCTGTTATAGCCAAGCAAGTATATAGAGATTGTTTGGTGATCATATATAGTCGTCATACCAAAGCCGATTTAATAGAGTTAGATATGACAGAATTTAATGTTATTATGGGCATGGATTGGTTAGCCTCTTGTTATGCTAATATTAATTGTAGAGAAAAAGTAGTCTGATTTCAGTTCCTAGGAGAGACAATCCTAGAATGGAGGGGAAATACAGCATCGCCGAGGGGTAAGTTTATTTCATACCTCAAGGCCAGGAAGATGGTTAGAAAGGATTATATTTATCATCTAGTTCGTGTTCATAACTTGGAAGCAGAGGTACCAACTATCCAGTCAGTTCCGGTAGTTAATAAATTTCTAGATATATTCCCAGATGAACTTCCAGGTTTTTCTCCTGAGCAGAAGATAAAGTTCACTATAGATGTATTGCCAGATACTCAGCCCATCTCTATTCCCCCTTATAGAATGGCACTTGTGGAGTTAAAAGAGTTGAAGGAGCAACTGCGAGGCTTATTAGAAAAAGGCTTCATTAGGCCCAGTACATCAATTTGGAGAGCACCAGTGTTGTTTGTGAGGAAGAAGGATGGGTCACTACGAATGTGCATTGATTATAGGCAGCTGAACAAGGCGACAATAAAGAATAAATACCCTCTCCCCAGAATTGATGATTTATTTGACCAGTTGCAGGGTGCTAAGTGCTTTTCAAAAATAGACTTGCGGTCAGGCTATCACCAGGTACGGGTAAGGGAGGCAGATATTCCAAAGACTGCGTTCAAAATTCGATACGGGCATTATGAGTTTAGGGTGATGTCTTTTGGACTGACTAATGCTCCAGCAGTGTTTATGGATCTAATGAACCGAGTATTCAATCCATTCCTAGACCTGTTCGTGACTGTATTTATTGATGATATTCTGGTCTACTCACGATCGGAAGGGGAACATGCTAATCATTTGAGAACGGTACTTACGGTGCTTCAGCACCAGAAGTTGTATGCTAAATTCTCTAAATGTGAATTCTGGTTGACTTCAGTAGCATTCTTGGGGCATATTATTGGAGCTGATGCTATCCGAGTAGATGCACAGAAAATTGAGGCCGTAAATACTTGGCCTAGACCTACGACACCTACGGAGGTACGTAGTTTTCTGGGGCTAGCCGGATATTACAAGAGATTTGTTGAAAAGTTTGCTTTGATTTTAGCTCTTTTAACCAGACTAACTCAAAAGACAGCTAAGTTCTAGTGGACCGATGAGTGTGAAAGAAACTTTCAATTGCTGAAAGACAAGTTGACCACGGCCCCAGTTCTAACTCTTCCTAAAGGACCGGATGGCTATGTTATCTATTGTGATGCTTCTGGTGTTGGGCTAGGTTGTGTATTGATGCAGCATGGTAGAGTCATAGCATATGCCTCACGGCAGCTAAGAAAGCACTAAAGAAACTATCCAACTCATGATTTGGAGTTAGCAGCAGTAATTCATGCTTTGAAAATATGAAGGCATTATTTATATGGTGTACATGTTGATATCTAAATGGATCACAAAAGTCTCCAATACATCTTTAAGCAAAAAGTGTTGAATTTGCGTCAGAGAAGGTGGCTAGAGTTGCTGAAAGATTATGATGTTGATATCCTATACCACCCGGGAAAAGCAAATGTTGTGGCACATGCACTTAGCCGTAAATCCATGGGTAGCTCAACAGATGTACAACCAGAACGGGAAAAGATAGTCCGTGAGATTTGCCAGTTAGCTAACCTTGGAGTTCGATTGGTGGATTCTAGTAATGGTGAAGTTTTTGTTCGAGGAGTTGCTAAATCCTCTATCATAGAAGAGGTAAAGCAACACCAGTATGAAGATCCTATTCTGGCACAGTGCAGGGATGCAACCCTTCAGAAGGAAAAGACCCCATTTGAGCTCACACTTGACGGAGTGCTAAGATATAAGGGAAGGTTATGTGTACCTGAGATTGCCAGGCTACGACAGCAGGTTATGGGAGAGGCACACTGTGCCCAATATTCTATTCATCCAGGGTCAACAAAGATGTATCATGACCTTAGATATTTATACTGGTGGAATGGCATGAAGAATGATATAGCAGAGTTCGTAGCTCAGTGCCCAAATTGCCAATAGGTTAAGATTGAGCATCAGAAACCTGACGGACTATTACAGGAGATGGAAATCCCGACTTGGAAATGGGAAGCCATTAATATGGATTTTATTACAGGCTTATCTCGCACTCTACGGAAGTATGATTCCATATGGGTTATTGTAGATAGGCTGACAAAATCAGCCTATTTTCTTCCAGTTAGAACCACATATTCAGCTGAAGATTATGCGAGGTTATACATCAAGGAGATAGTAAGACTTCATGGGATTCCTATATCTATTATCTCAGACATAGGGGCTCAATTTACAGCTAGCTTCTGGAGATCATTCCAAAAGAGATTGGGAACACAAGTAAATCTTAGTACAGCATTTCACCCTCAGACTGACGGACAGGCTGAACGTACTATTCAGACGCTAGAAGATATGTTATGGGCCTGTATTATTGACTTCAAAAGTAGCTGGGATGATCATTTGCCACTTATTGAGTTTTCTTATAATAATAGCTACCATTCTAGTATCCAAATGGCCCCGTATGAGGCTTTGTATGGCAGGAAGTGTAGGTCCCCTATTGGTTGGTTTGAGGTTGGTGAGACTAAACTAATAGGCCCAGATATGATTCAGCAAGCCGTGGATAAAGTGAAGCTCATTCAGGAGAGATTATTAGCAGCCCAGAGTTGACAAAAATTATATGCAGATAATCAACGTCGACCTTTAGAGTTCCAAGTTGATGATTGGGTGTTCTTGAAGGTGTCACCCATGAAGGGGGTAATGAGATTCGGTAAGAAAGGGAAGCTTAGCCCGCGATACATTGGCCCTTACCAGGTTATTCGTAGAATAGGCAAGGTTGCCTATGAGTTGGACCTACCATCTGATTTGGAAGCAGTGCACCTTGTCTTTCACGTGTAGATGCTTCGCAAATGTATTGGTGATCCTTCTAAAGTATTCCCAGTGGATGACATCCAGGTGACGGAGGAGCTATCTTACGAGGAAAACCCTATAGCTATACTTGATCGCCAAGTTAGAAGGTTACGTACTAAGGATGTGACTTCCGTCAAAGTATTGTGGCGAAATAAAAATAGAGAAGAGATGACCTAGGAAGCCGAGGAAGAGATGAAGAATAAACATCCTCACTTGTTCTCTACGCCTACAAGTAATCTAAACCTCTAGATCAATTATATTGATTTATATATTAAACTATATGTTGTTGTATAAAAAAAAAATATTTCCCCAAATTCCTTATAATACTTTATGAGGCGGATTTAACTTTCGAGGACGAATGTTCTAAAGGAGGGAAGAATGTTATATTGCGTATTTTTGTTTCTTGGACTATTCGTGAGCTAACGGATATAAATTCAAGGACTTTTAATTTTGAATTTTAAAATGACATGATTTGTTGTAAATGACTAGTTATATGGATAATTTATGTGAAGTAAAAGACATCTCAAGAAGTACCCTTGAGCCAAATCAAAATAGAAGCCATCAAATATTTTTTTTCTTAAAGTCATGTTTCGGGTAAGCTGACTTCGGGAGGCCATAACCCTTTTATAATTTGGTAATTTGGGAAAACCCTCAAAATGAAAGTTGTAGAAAATTGAAATATCTTTCCAACCATAGATCGTGGGTCTGTAGGTGACATCGGAATAAGGAGATATATATTTTAAGACAGAGGGGTCAAGCTGGATAGTAGATTCGGCCCAACTCGATTCTAACTCGGGTCAGGCCCAATAACCACATCCTTAAGGGATTTGTTTAAGTTTATATATTCATCCTCAAATAAGAAAACATTCATAAATTTTCAGAGAGAGAGAGAGAGAGGAAGTTCTTGAGAGAAAATCCCAATCCGACCAAAATTCGAGTTCCGAAATCCGAAGCTCATGAAGAGAAAATTGTTGTACGTCGCGTTGGCTTCAATTTGAGCTAGATACCAGCCAATAAGGAGAAGATTTAATTTGTTGCTGCACACTTGAGGTAATATTAAAGTCCCTTTTTCATTGTTAACAAGTTTAGTTAGAGTTTTAACGGATTAGAACGGAGAAAATAGCGTTATAAATTAGTTTGGTGATTTATTGAGATTTATGGGTTAAAAAGTTGTTTTAGGTAGTTTAAATTGATGAAATTAGCTTAGTGATGATGTATAATAATGGTTGATATTGCTTTGATGTTGTTGATGAGATGTTGTTCTTGAATTTGGAGGAAAAAAATGTATGAAGATTGTGAGAGTTCAAATCCTTTTTGGGGATTGTGTAGCTGATAGTAATTCTGGAATATCTCATTGTGTAGACCTTTGATTTTAGATATTAAACATGTTTTGGAAAGCTAATACACGTACCTACAACTCTTATGTTTATGTTGTAGTCTATATCTGCTGTTATTATGTCGAAAAAAGGGGATGAATCATGAGAAAAATTCTGTCCAGATTCTGGATTGAAAAATCCCTCATGTATAGCTGTTAGTTTTTTGATGATATCTTTTTGTAGAAAATGATTTTTGAATTGATTTCTTTTGGGTTGAAAACTTAAGACATAGTTCTAAAAGTTTCATGGAGGTCATTAAGTCCAGTTTTACCGTTTTTAATTTCAAAATGTGGACACAACTTGAGGTACTCGGTTTTCCGAACTTACTGTTTTGGGTAACATAATTCGGGTGGCAACATTCTAGGCTTATTGTCAATAATAAATTTTGTTTTATGTCAATATTTTGGATTGTTGATATTACTTGATGATTATATGGCTGATTTGAAAGTGGGAAAAGTGAGCGGTATAGGGGAGGTGCTGTCCAAATATTTTTAGAAATAACCTAGTAACGGTAGAGTACGTTTTATTCATGTCCATAGCTTAACCATAGTGCTTAACGTTTTAATATAGGTTGAGAAAATATTGGGCAACATATTCGTATAAACGCTAAAGATATGTAAAGCTAACCTTTCTTTCTTTTGGCATGATCTTATGAAATAAATAGACGATGAATGTATAAAATTCCAACGAAGCTCTTATTCTTAGATATACTAGGATGGTGAATGTTCTTAATTTTCAGAATTTATATCGTTATGTATTGACTCATATGTATGATTCCAGCCATCCAAGTTGGTATAAGTCATATTTTAGTATAAATAATACTTCTGTATAATTCATATTTGGAATAATTTATAATGTCAATCGGAGGTTACTTGAAATGAATATTGTCTTGATTTTCAAATGATTGTTCATTTGAATTATTCTATTGAGTCTCAAATGATGATTTAAATGCATATGGTTACTCACTACTCTACTCGTGCATGCCTTAATGTATCTTTCACTGAGTCTCGGATCGGGTATGTATTCGTGCATAGTTTCACTGCATAATTCACCGAGCCCCTCAATAGAGGGCCGGGTACGGTATATATGTATATGATGATATGATATAAGGACATGATGACATGATGATGGTGCCGAGCTCATGATGGGCTGAATATGATATGTATGTATACGACAGATTCACCGAGTCCCTAAAGGGCCGGATATGATATATGATATAAGCATACACGACTTTATTTTATAAGGTACAAATATAATGACTTCTTGAGTATCATACTTGTCTCGTGAAATCTCTACTTTAGCTATGATTTTTCTTACTGTATTTCATGCTTATATACTCAGTACATGGGTCGTACTGACCCCCTTTCTTCGGGGGGCTGCGTTTTATGTCCGCAGGTACATATACTCATTTTGGAGAGCCGCCAGCTTAGGATTTTACTCAACGGGTTTGAAGTGCTCCATTGTCTCGGAGCCTGAACTTTTGGTACTAATCCTTATAATGTATATATTTGTGTATTTAGGGGTACGACGGGGCCCTGTCCCGTCATATGCTATTGTTAATCCTCTTAGAGGTCTGTAGACACATGAGTGAGTTGTGTATAGATGTTGTCCGGTGTACTAGTATGGCTTATGTTTTTTGGACGTTTACATTCGAAGTGGAAGCCTTGTCATCTTACGTATTATGTTATCGTATTTTTGACAATTAAGACTCCCACGAGATAGGTAATTTTGGTATATATATAAGTGACAGTTTGAGATGATGTGCTGCCCGTATAAATTCTATATCATGTTTAATTGCCGATTGACTATAGATAATAGGTGTGTATACGAGTGTCCAATTCAGACACTAGTCATGGCCCACGGGGTTAGGTCGTGACACTTATACAGTTGTTTCTCCTTCACATCAGTATTGTTTGTATTTGTGATGTGATTTGTTACTTCTAATTCTGGTATATAATACGAATCACCAACTCTTGCTTCAACCATAGTAAGAGCTTGAGTATCATTAGCCGAACCTTCAACACAAATGATTTCACCAGAAGTGCCATCAAACAAGCATATATCTCCAACCATTTTATCCGATGTATCAACACAAAGTGGGTACATTGAGAAATCAGACACATTGTTTTTCAACTCAACATACAATTTTACTCTCATATCATTCCTAATAGTCAATGGAGATGAATTACCTTCTACTATGTATCAAATTTCCATATTTTTCCTCGACACATCGATATCCAATTCAGCAGTAATGACAGTTTTGAGATTCATAAAAGAGATATTTTGCTCAACAACTATTCCATCACTCTTGTATCGTTCATATTTCACATCGTTTTTTCAAAAACCTGAATGTCTTAACAATATTGATATATTCATCATGTGGCTTTAAATCGACTTTTGATTTTTTCTGTTTTGATGCGTTTTGGAGAGAACTAAGATGAAAACAATTTGAATTTTGAAATGATGTTGGAGTTCATACGAATTACAGCTTCATAAGTAACTGACATGCGTGAATAATGATAATTAAATCATAATTGAAGTCTATTTCCTTATAAATCATAACAGAAAATGTTAAGTAATGTATCAACACTATGTATCCGACAGTATACTATGTATCTGGATCTTTAAAAAATGAAGGCATTTTTGTAAATATTGAAAAAGCAGGGATGGGATGCAATTTGTAGCTTAGACTATGTGATTCCTTAAATTATAATTAAGACTCTAATATTGCCGATCTTTTGATTAAATGATCAGCCCGTCCCAATCCGCAGTCCACTTAGGATTGGATTAGGCTAATATTTTCTAGGCCCATTTAAATCACTAGCTCTATCCCCAATGCTAATAAATGTGGACAAAGATGAATTGAAGCGAAATCCAAAAGCTGGATTAGACAGGCCAGATGCAACATCCATAGCTTAACCCTATATAAAGTGACGGCTCCTATTCAAGTGGACTTTGCGTCTTTGCCCATTCCGCAAGTTAATCACTCTGAACTGAAGACAGTTCGAGGCAAATTAGCATAATCTCCAACTTAATTCTCTTTTGCCAAAGTTAATACAAAGCTCGTTTCCCCTAAATTTTGATAATTCCTATTATTTTTTTTTTGTGAATTTGCTGAAAGCTATGTACATGTACAGAGGTTTGCAGCGGTTTAGAACCTCTGGTTCCTCAATTGTTAACCGTCTAACTGTGCCTCAGTTGTAAAGAAAAGCTTCTAATTCATGGTCTGCTATTCAGGACACTTTTTATTCAACAAAGGTACTGTCTGTTTTCTTCTTTTTGAACTTTTTTTGTGATTCTTTGATGGGTATTTGATTTTTCTTATGGGTTTTGGATTAAAGTTGTTTCTTTTTTTGAATAAACATATGTAATAGGGGAAATGTAATTTCTTACTTTTTGTTTTTGGTGTGATTTCATTGGGGAATAGGATATATTTGAGAGGCATAAGGTGGTGTTCACAATCTCGACGTCAATAGCATCAGTTGCTACAGCATGGTTCGGTATGTTGATTGTATGTTTTTTTTGTCCTCACAGATTTCTTATTAACTTGCTTGCCAATTCTTGTTGGAGATTTGGGTTTTCATTTAGTAACATTTTATGTTGTTTTTCATTCTTTGGCTTGTGAAGAAGTTTTGGTATGTTAGAGAATAGTTATTCTTCATTTAATAAGTAAGAAGAGGCTTGCCTATACTCTTTCTAGCTTACATGCGGTTTCTTTTGATTGGAGCTTGTCACTCACTACCTGGATCAATTAGCCTATTCTAGTTTGCATTGTGTCCCGATTTTAGGGAATTCATTGGATCGTGAAGTTGCTTCACACTTGCCATATCGAGGGAGTGAAAATGAACTTGTCCCTAAAAAAGAGAAAAGAACTTTAATGGGAGTCATTGAGAAAGATACATTTTTGACAAAATTCATTGAACTCCATACACAAGTCAAAGCTTTTAGAGAGAATGTAGAAAGAACTTGAAGGATGTTTCAACAATTTCATTCTATGCGTAATACACACTTCTCGAATTATATACATGATGCTGCTACTTGCACTGCACCATATCTAAATTAATGTGGTTAAAAGTATTTAATCAAATTATCTACCAAGTGGAACAGACTGATTAATGAAAAGAACTTCATTTACTTAATAATATCGACTACAATCTCTTGAGATAATGATGTGAAGAGAAGTCTTCTTTGCTTGAGTGAGCTCCTCTTGCATATAAGCCTTCTTGCCAACTCCCTCATTCAAGTTGGAGGCTGGTTAGGAGATCATTTTGAGTAGGGTATGATAGCGGAGGTGCCTATTGAGATAAATAAGCGTAAAATGAACTGACATGTCCTCAATCAATTCCTTGCTGATAAAATGATAATCACGCTCAATTTGTTTGGTGCATTAATCAAAAACTGGATCCAGTAAGGTAAATGAATGCTTGACTGTCACAGTGCAAGGGACAAGAGTAATGGATGTGACAATCAGTTCATCTAGCGGTCTAAATACCTAAGGCAATTGTACCACCAGTTTTCTCATCGAAATATATTCAGCCTCTGCTGAAGCTTAAAAAATGGTAAGCTGCTTCTTAGACTTCCAACAGAGCAATCTGGAGCCTAATAAAACCACACAGACAAAAACTGGTCTCCTTGATCACTGTTCAGAAAACTTGAGTTGTAAAAAAGCAAAGAGTCATAGAAAGACCGTGTATAGGATCTTGTTTGATGTTTCTGAGGACATGAGAATGTGACGAGGAACGCTTGAAGATTGCATAAATTGATTGAGGTTTAAACAACAAATATATATTAGGTCTGGTGTGAGGAGGTTCAACTTCTGAATAAGTTTCTTATACTGGTCAGGACCATCTTTGACATCCAGAGAACTAGTAGCCGAGGAATGCTTAGAGCAGTGAAATTAAATTAAATTAATAGAATTAAAGCAAATTTTTGTTGAGTAGTCAGAAATCATTCAGATTCCTGCAACACTCAAATTCAAAAAATAATGGAAAAGACTTGAATCTTTAATCGGAGCTCCTTCCATTCCAGCCCCTCACTTCAATTTGGAAATGGGAGGACGAACAAATTTTGGCAGGATGTTTTAGCTAGCCAAACAACATTAAGACGACAATGTCCTATCTCTTCAATATTGCAGTGTCTCAGGAAGCTACAATATCAGAATTTTGGCTGGATCAGGGCTGGAATTTCAACTTCAGGTGTAGCTTAAATGACTGGGAAGTGGGCACTGTGTCCTTGTTACTGCTCCAGCTTCACAACGGCAATCCTGTATTTTCCAGACCTGATTTTCCGATTTGGAAACGTGATGCAAAAGGAAAATTTACAGTCAAAGCATGCTACAAGCAACCAAGGGACCTTTCTGCTACCTTTTTCATTGGCCTTGGAAGTGTATTTGGAGGAAAAAGGCACTTTGAAGGTGGGGGGTTCACCTGGATGGTAGCCTTGGGAGCATGCTTAATTCATGAAAATATCTAAAAAGAGGGGTCAATATATGTAGCAGACATTCACCAAGTGGAAGGCAAATGAGGATATCAATCGCCATTAGTGAAGGCAAAATGAGGATATCAATCACCTCTTCTTATATTACTCATTCACCAAGCAATTCTGGGATCTCATACTAAGCATTGTGGGAGTTAACTAGATTATGCCGAGGACAAACAAGGAGCTGTTGCAATGCTGGTACATTTAAGGCATGGAAAAGGCAAAAATGAAGTAAAAGTTGACATGAAGTAAACAAATGATTACACCTATTATAATTAAGAAATTATAAAATATATTAGAAATCATAACTTAAGCATTTTAAACAGTAAATTCTTACCATTCAATGTAATGTTGCTACCATTATGCTTGCAACTTGAACTGTGATCTGCTCTCCGACGTGCTCATCTGTCAATTAACTCATACAATTTCTCCATTTCCTGACAAATAAAGATATGTCTATTGGCTCTATAAACACTTATTTAATTTTTATAGTGTTTTCCAATATGTGAGAACTTCTGATCCATTGAATATGACATAATAATTTTGGATATCTTGCCTATCAGTGAGACTCTTATTTTGCATTAGTTGATCAGCTGACAGTTGAGTGAATGAGATTTATTAGGTTGGTTGTTAGAGATGTTCATACGACCTATCTATTAGAATATGTAAAAGAAACTTTTTGCCTCCAACTTCACTGTGTCTAGCTTTGCATTTCTTTGATGGCTTGATGCTTCTCTTGTATATTCGCACTGCACCATTTGATTGACGGTGTCAAGTGTGTTTTTTTTGTCAGAGTTTCTCCCTCATCTTCTTATATGATATGCGGTTATCTGGATTTGAACCCTTGGCTACATTGTGAATTGTCTTGTTTGGTGCACAAAAGTGGAGTTGGTTTAATAGTTGACTTGGTTCTTTAGAAATATCTGCTAAAAACATGCTAAAGTGCGTCATTTAATCTCTTGTTCATTTTATATTTATATTATCTACTCTCCTTTTCCTAGAAACTATGGTAATGCCATATTTAAGCTGTCAAACATTTGCAGGTTATACATTACGGCATCTTCATGAATCGAGAGTTGACCAACGTCTCGAATCTATAGAGAAAGCTGTAAGTTTTCAGTGCAGAATAATGTTGACCCCCAGTTATTTTACTATTTCTGTTCAAAAGAATAATATGTGTACTATACAAGAGGATTTGTTGGAGTGCGATATAGGAAGGGGTGGGTGGTAAGCTTGTTGGGATTAATTCTTCAACAATATGCCCTTACAAAGTAGTGTAATTTTTTTTGATATTGACAAATTTGTGTGCCCTTCCCCGGACCCTGCGCATAGCGGGAGCCTTAGTGCACCGGGCTGCCCTTTTTTAAATACATGAAGTTTAAAAATAAATTCATTACAGCCTAGAATTATTTGATAATCTAGTGTCGCATAAAACTTTTGAGTAGTTTGTTTTATCCCCAAAGGCAATGAGAAGATGTGGCAAAGTTGTCTTCTTTGGGTAATGTGTAATTAGAGAACATATATAGAATTTGACCTCCTGTACATACTATGGATATGGACTGCGGTGTTTAAGATTCAACTATTGTAAGCATGGTGTGGAGTATGGATTGTGGAGTTAATTAGGATTTTACATGTTCGCCAGCTTGTGTGCTACCTTTTTTTCTTTTGGTTGTTGATTTGGAATAAAATTTTATGAATGAAGGGCAAAAACACATGTATACAAGCAGTATACCAAAAAGTAGAAAACCTTACAAAAGGATGTGGTTTTCCACGAACAACACTCGATCTTCTATACCTTGTGTACTCACCTTCCTAGCAGCCTTAGGTGCAACCCGCCTCCTAGAAACTTCAAGTGACTCAATGCTTCTTATATGAATGCAAATGGATGGGCATGCAAAAGTATAAGTGGGGGCTGGCCTGGCCAAAGTAATCTGAAGATTACAAATGTCAAAGATTTGACCCGTCAAAACTATCTCACTTTTTTCCGCCAATCACTTCCTTTTTTTTTTTTGGCCCCATTGTGATCATGTTTGTTGTCACCCCACAACTAGTGCTTCTCCATTCATCTGTTTCTAGTTTATTCTCCTACCTCTATTGGCCAAATCACCCGTTCTCTAACATCCTCCAACATCCCCTCTTGTTTGCTTTCATATTCTACAAATTGATTACACTCATCTAAGAAACAATAAAAAAATAAAACCACAAATGAATTATCATAGATAATTGGCCCCATTGCTTTGGTTCATGGTAAAAGAAGTACAACATGGATGTGGCGTAGGCAGATGTCCACAAATTTGACTCTACTAAAGCCTGGTATCTAAGTGGGAGGAGGGTAGAGGAGGCCCACACTCCTACTGGTTACAGACCTGTGCGCCAACTTTGAGATTGGCCAGCTAAACCACCGAGCAGGGGTTTCTTTGTTATCCCAAAATAAAATGTTATCAAAGAGTGAGTTGTCAAACATCACTATATAGATTATTTCCCCGAATATCCTTGTCAACATATCGTTCAGCTCCAAAACAATCACCGGTTCCTTTTTGCTTGGCTTCTGTTTTGCCAGAATAGGTTAGTTTTGGAAGTTCCATTTTGTGGACTCTATTAGGGCCCGTTTGGTCATGTGAGATGAAATTATGATATGAAATCATATGAAATGAAATTGAAGTTTTGTTTGCACAAGCATTTTGGATTTTTAAGTTGTATTTTTTGTTCATAAACATAAAAAACCCATAAGTTGTGGAAACTATCATAATTGCCCCAATTCTTTATACAATCTTACCAAATAAGCAATCATAACAAATGTATAATACACTATCACAAAGCTATTCTAAAAAAAAAAAGTAAAATTGAACAAGAGTTGTGGTGTACTACTTTTTAATATAATCCTCCCACATAGTACGGACAATCTCCTCACGTTGAACATGCATTTTTCGATCAGATAACCAAGAACACGAACCAAGATTGTTACTTTGAGCCGTTTGTTGGTCAACATCAGTAACTATATCATGATGTTCATATAAATTTTGGTTTGAAGTAATAATAATTTTGGTTGGTGAGAATAATGGTTGTATCTGATATAAATGGTTTCAAGGTTGGTAAGAGTAATAATATCAACTATAAAGTTTGTTTACATATGAAATAAATGGTTCGTATATAGAAAATAGTTGTTTTTTACAAAATATAAACTTGTGGGTCAATTTTTGTCTTTGCAAAATGTGAAATCATGACATGAAATTCCCAAATCAAACTTTTTGGAGAATGATGAAATCGCATGTCCAAACGTTGATTTCATTTCATAATTTCAAATCACGAGATGAAATCACATGTCCAAACGCCTACTTCATATCTCATGTAACTAAGCTTTATGAACATGGAAAAAGGAAAAGAAGTGCTAACAACAGGGAATTTGGGGTTGCGGGGCTGTGTGACACTTTAAGGGGTTGTGGGACAGGCTACTGAAGCTTCAGCTGGTGGGATAGTGCCTCATATGAGCCGAATCATTTGGGTACTCTCTCATGATCAGTCTTATTCTAGCAGTTCCCGTGGACCACATTGGTTTTCTTATGTGCCACGAGCAATTCTTCTAAATTTCATTAGTTCTTAACTTGACCTTTTTATCTGGCAGATGAAGAAAGATTATCAAATTGAAGATCCTGAATTTAAGAGGCTTGTGTCTGGATCCATTAGTGTTCCGGCTTGTGTTGCAACTGCTGGAACCACACTAATTCTCGGGTTTGTGGATTTTTCTTCTTAGCAGTTACTTTGTTCTTGTTTTATTTTTTGTTCGTTTTCCCCTTCACTCAGCTGGTTAAATACTGGTAACATAGCCATTTTCTTGTTCTATTCATTGCCCTCTTTTACTTCTTATCATTTTAGTTTTTTGGTTGATGAGAAGTTTTCATTGCTTATTATCATGGAAAATTTTCAAATGCATTGTTAAATGACCAATAGCCTAACAAACAGAGACTCGCTTTTACGTCTCCTCACCATAATTCTTCTTGCTTTTACGTCCCCTCACCATAATTCTTTCTTTTGTTATGCAGCTCTTCTTTCTCTCTATAATTTTAGACTTCTAGAAACTTTTGTTGAAAAGAAGCTAGAAAGGTGTCCACATCAACTGTCTTGGAAAATCTCAAGAACCCCAAACCTGCTTTGCTTTGTGGTACGCCCTTTGATTTGCTTTTTGTGCCTTTGATTTCAGGTATGGCTTGGGTTTTCGAGGTGGAAAATGGTACGCAAACAGAAATTTTAGAAGAGAACAGATGAAATTGTTGGGACAAATAAAACCTAAAAGATGGCCACTCAGGTTTTTACGACGACCACTAATAAGGTCTAAATCGCCAGAAAATCTTGTTACAGCATCAGAAACATTACCTAAGGGTGCATCTGCTTCCCACAGTTGAGGATTATCCGCTAACTTGCTGACAAAATGAGGTCCAATGGCAAAAAGTTTTGGTTCTGTCGAAAATACTAATAGTACAGAAAAGCCGTATAGTTTTCCAAATGTTGATAACCATATTTTTGTTTATAATACCATGTCATAGGAGTGCGTTTATTTTATTTCTTAATTATCAATCAGGGTTTGAAATCTTAATGTTAACTGGGATAGTAGTTGGCTCCTAAATAGGTTGGAGAAGAGCTTGTGAGGTTGAAGATCACATGGCTAGGCTTTTTTTTTCTTCTTTTGGTAACTAACCATTCATATCAGTAGAATCTTAGTAGTTTAGTACATGAATATTCACCTATCCGGTGAGAGTTCGATTCTCCACGTTGCAATTTTCTCTTCCAATATTATATAAAGAATATCATTAATTGCCAGGAGAATCCTAACAAAACCATAGCATAGAAAATACTGCTTGTGTGGCCATCCAAAATCCAAACTAGTTACTGCTAATTGATTACCATCAACTAGAACTAGGGGTGTTAATGGTACGGTTCGGACGGTTATTTTATAAAATTTATATCATATTATTTTTTCGGTTATTTTATTTTATATAACCAAAACTAAACTTTTTAAAATCGTCCTATTATCTCGGTTTTTCTTCGGTATCGGTACGGTTCGGTTAATTTTTGATATTTTTTAAAAAATAATATAAAAGTTAGAACACGCTATCATGTATACTTGTGTATGACTTTGGGAAAAATTCTCTAGACATTGTTATTGTTTAAAAGGTAGAGATTCATCCCATTATATTATGGTAGTGTAAAATATTAACCAAAGACAAAAAAATATAATTTACATCACACGAGCGCAAAGAACTCAATCAAGATGAAATTCAAAAACTGAGTTTACTTGTAGTTTACTAGTTACTACTCGAGAGTTGAGATGTTAGAATTAATTTAATTTTAATCAGAGTAGTATGAGAAGTTTTAGTGTTATGACTTTGAGTGTTAATTATATTGTCGCTTGTAGTCACTTCCATTATCTTGGGCTTAAAGCAAAAAATTTAATGTTTTATTATTTTTTAACTTAATATGTAAAATATATGTTACACTTATATTATTCGGTACGGTTCGGTATTTTTTCGGTTAATTTTTATAAAATAAAAAACCTATTCAATTATTCGGTACGGTTATAAGTTTATATAAAATCCATTAGTTTTATAAAATAAACCTAAAAATCGATTCGATATGGTTCGGTTCGGTTGGTTAAGTCGGTTTTTTGAAAATCATCGACACCGCTAACTAGAACATCAGACTTTGCTATACAAGACTAGTTTTAGCATCAGCTCTAACACTACACATGTAAGCTACTTCTTTTGCCAGTCCATCCTAATCTCTACTTTGCTTGACAAATATCCTTTGGTTTCTTTCAATCTACAAGGTATGCACTGTTTCAGCTATACCATCCTGAAAGTCAGAGCAGCTGAAGTGAGCTCTTTGCATTCTTGACTGTCCAGTGAAGAGGACCTTGCTGTGTTGGGCTTTTTTTGTAGCTATCTGAGGAGTCTATTCAATAGTTTCTGATGTACTCTGTCAAGTGGTCTCTTGTTTCCTCACGCCTTTGACACAACATTTCACTACTAAAAAAAGGCCAAAAACCGAACTCAAATTGGAGGTCGGTTTTTTAATTACATGGTAATAAAATGCATTATTTGGGGTTTATCTTTACTAGGATACATTGAGGTTGATATTTGACAGTTTTTTAGTAGTGTTGTTGTATCTTGGATTTTGATGATTTAACAAGTTATCGTACAACGAATGATACAAGGAGGGACATGAGAAAAGAGGTGACTGCATGGGAGACCTGGTTGCATTGATAGGGGGAAGTTCACTAGAAATGAGAAACACAGGCACACGAAAAATGCCGTTATGTTCATGCTTAGGAAGGTTATGCGACAGGGGGAATGCATGGGGGACCTGGTCACATTGATAAGAAAAAGTTCAATGAAAGCAAGAACACAGGCACGCATGGTTTGTCATCATCAAAAAGGGGGAGAATGTTATATTCAGGTTTTGATGTATTAACAAACCATGGGATCAGGTAGACGGACCTGGTCCCATGAACAAGGCGAGTTACAGAAAGTCTGGAGTACAGTTGTAAAGTTGAAAAAACTGCAGAGGTTGGTAGACACTACAACAAAGGTGCATATTCGTGTTTGATGACTTAACAAACTATGGGACCTGGTAGAGGGACCTGGTCCTATGTGTAATGTCAGTCCAGGACAACAAAGTGTAGTACAACTGTAAAGCTGCAAACGTTGGTGGCACTGCAGCAGAGGTGCTGCAACAGCAGTCTCTCCTCGACCAATAGCGTGACTCTTAGGTTTTTTGTCTTTTTTATGAAGAGAACATTGTGACAAAAAACACTAAGCTTTTGCAAATTAAGCATATACACAAAGCAAAAGCCATCTTCAAAGAAGAACATTGGTCATACTCAACAAGGACCTGATCCAGCGTTACAACATCTTCATTTGGGTTTTGAGTTTTGTATCTTTTATTCTAAATATTGTAAAATCAGTTCCTACACTATAAAGGAACATTGATCAGTTTGTTGTGTCATTTTGACTTCATTGCTAGAGTTAGCTTTGAAGTGGTTAGAAAAGTCTACATTAACCTAGGGGTGGTTGTATAGTGGGCAATATATGTATTGCTTAATTTCCGAGTCATTGCTAGAGTTAACCTTGATCGGAGTGTTCAAAATCTACGTCAGCTAAGAGTTAGTTGGGGTAGTGGGCAATAGTCATATTGCTTAGGCTCGAAGTCTTGTGATAGAGTTGTCGCAAGCCAAGAGATGGAGAGGGTTAGTATCTAGTTACAATAGGTTGCAATAGATAACTTTGCTTTTGCATCTAGTGAAGATTGGTTGGGAAATCCTATGGAATAAGTCGTGGTTGTTTCTCCATTGAGCAAGGAGTTTTTTCACGTAAAAATCATGTGTGTCCTTTACGTGCATTATTTGTTCTTATATTATTACTTTGTTAACTGATTGTGTCAAGGGACCTGATCCCCTGACTCGTGGTGGACTCGTACAAGCTAACAAGTGTTTTGTTTCAATTGTCATCCCCAATTTGGTGAGTCTATCAGCTGTTAATAATAACCTGTCATGCATCAGTAGCCACATGGTAAACCTGGATTTGGGTTAGCATCATTGTGGAACATTAGGCTTTTCCATGTTAGTCTTGGCATTTCCCCAATTAACTTCAGAAATAGGTTCATCGGAAATAACTTTCCTGCCTTCATAAGGTAGAAATAAGATTGTACACACTACTCTTTTCACATCTCACTTGTAAGATTACATTGAGTATGATAATATGGAGTTTGGAATAACCTATGAAAGTGGCATTTGTGGATGATTTGGATTCTGATGTCAAATTATACTAGTGCACTGCTGCAATAGAGTCTACTTTTGCTAGTAATTTTGAGCCAATTTAAAATCTAAACTTATTTTAGTTGGGTGATGAAAGTAAATATAAAGAGGTATTTACTGTTAAATGGGAATCCCAAAGACAATATCTTATTCATCATAATCAAAGAACAAAAGGATGAGACATTACACTTAACAGAATCTTAAAGAATGATATAACTAAATACACTCATGTTTGTTTAACAAGTCAAAGAATGACAAGAAAAGCAAATGAATCACTTGTACAATTGAAAAAATTAAAAACGAAACTGAACAAGAATCATATAATCACTCAAAAAAAATTAAAGAAGCAAATTAATAATCTAACATTTAGGTAGATCTGGTGGAGGAGGAGGTAGCCTAGTTGATAGTGTTGGCCCATTTTCAACAACAAAAGCTGTGGCTAAACCCCAAGGC
Organism: Solanum dulcamara; assembly: GCF_947179165.1. NCBI lineage: Eukaryota > Viridiplantae > Streptophyta > Magnoliopsida > Solanales > Solanaceae > Solanum > Solanum dulcamara. Next base: position 10,226,834 of record NC_077242.1, read on the forward strand.
AAGTGAACATCCAAATGACAATGCATCAACCATACACCTGTAATTTCCACATTAATAATTAGAACAAATATGTCAATCATATCACCTAAAATATCCTAGAAATTAATTTTACTCAATTTATCATGTTAGTTGATAACTTGATATCAAAAGTATGGCTTAGTTATAAATGAAAACATTGATCGATAATCGTAAGTCTCATGTTTAAATTCCACCTGAGGGAAAAATGTTTATGCTGGTGGGAGGTAATAAGCATGATTATATTTCAAATGGACGTGCTATTCATTTACCTGGATTGTTAGCTCGAAATCTAATGACAGCCCATCCTCCAACTGGAACACCAATTGTATTACGTTCTTGTGGATTGACAAAGTTAAATTTTTTCTGATCAACTTTCGCGTTATAATTGCCAAAGCCTTGGGCCAAGACATAGAAATTGAATCCATGCAAGTGAATAGGATGATTTTCTATTCCAATCAAAGCAGTATTTTGGAACACAATTTCAACTGTAGAATTGAACTTAATTTTCTTCACTTTTGTAGATTTTTTCGTCATTATAATAGCAGGATTCATGCTATTATTTGGGTTTGTGTAGTCAAATTTCAATGGTGGTTTGTCTGGGAAATCAGTAGTGTAAATTCCACCAACATTGTAGAAAAAGGCCTCCAACATTGAAATCATGTTTGGAAACTGGAAGGATGCATTGTTCATACTAGCACCAAGTCTTTGCCCATTTGGGCCTCCACATGTTGCATTTCTTGATTTTCCACAAGCAGTTAGGCCCAGCCCAATAGTAATAAACATGTGCTCATCCACTTTGCGAGGTGGTGGGTTCCAAAATGGGCCAGTTACAAGCCCAGTTATATTGGTGAAGAATTTATGGGCTGTTGGTGTGTCGTTAAAGGCCGGTAAAATTGGCATTATGGGAGTTGATGGTAGTAGTGCATCTTCATACACTATAATTCCCGTGGTGGTGGTGTTGTCAAATGGTACCCCGGCTGCACTAGCGTAGGGGTTAGCCGCCATGTAGTATGATGCCGATAGTTGATCGGCCGTCAAAAGGACGTCGGTTGTCTGGCCCGGCCCGGTGATGACTACGTCCGTGATGTAGGGATCAGTGTAAGCAGCATCAACCGCGACAACTTTCATTTTATGATTGGCGATCTTGAAAAAAAGTTGGTTATTGAGTGCAGCGTTGATGATACGAAGGAGATATGTTTTTCCATGTTTCACCTTCAACTTGTATGTTTCTAATAGAAATGAAAACGAAAATATTCAAGTTAACACGACAACAAAATTTCAAAGCTTACTTGGACCTGTCGGCCAAGGCTATAAACTTTCGTTAAATACATTAGTGCATGTAATTCTTACGATTAACAGAGCAAGGGTAAAGATTGCCGGGCCAGCCGTTAATAGTGTAAGCATTAGAGTTATTAGGTGCAGAACCAATTGCTAGCGCTTCGTTCTCCACATCCACAACATTGGCATTCCACCATTCCCCTGCATTAACATTTCAACATATGTACTTCATTTGCTAGTTTTATCAACAAGTTAAATTTCACTCCATATGTCCATTCTTGTAGTGGTAATCAAGAATCAATATTTTTATTAAAGGTAATCAAAATATAAAGGAAAAAACACACGAAGAAGTTAAGGTGATTCAGCATAGAGCAGTAGATATACATGATTCGTTTTACTTATTTAAATAATGTATTTTTTTTCAACGAATTGAAGGGGGTGTCAATTGATATCTCTTCGACAAGGATAACTCAGCCACTAGCGATTCGAGAACTTGATGAACGATGTGCAAATTTTCTTCTCAATTGTGTTTAGGGTGTGCAAAATTAAATGTATACATTCATAATAACTAATATTGTTTAACCTCTGTATACCATAGACAAAGGGTATGTGCATTGGTCCATCCTTAACCTAAGGTAGTTCCGCTCATTTATCTCGATCCCAAATAAGTTGAATCACTATATATATAATCTCACTGACCATGTGGCACGTGTAAGCTCATATTGGGCCAATATGCTAGTTTTTTTGTTTGTTTTCCATCCAATGTCCAGTACTGATATTGAAACTCAACTAAATCTGAATTTACATCGGAATTTCCACATTGAGGATAAAGCATTTTTTAACACAATCAACTCACTAGTTGTTACTACTATACATCAATGTAAATTCATAATTGAAGACGGATTAATTAAGTTACCTAAGAGGATAGGAACTTCTCTGTAAGGTTTAGGAAAAGGATAAGAGTGGCCCTTTTTGGGACGAATAATGAGTGCACCATGAACTGTGGCTCTAAGCCAGGATACATGTGCATGCCACCAGAGAGTCCCTTCTTGTCCTGTTATTTTAAACTTGTACGTGTAGCTATGTCCGGGTCGGATCGGGCACTGGGTCGCAAACTCGGGTCCATCAGCCCATCCACTTAATAGCTGGAAAACTCCATGCCTGCATCAATTAATTAACTTGCATTAGTTTTTATTTTACACGTCATTCCATGATTACGTAATCATATTTCTTTAACTAACTGGAGGTGATAGCTAGGCTGATAATGATAGTTGCCACTTTTTGCTTTTGCTAATTTTCTTAGACCTTATTTTTGTGTTAGGAAATTTATAAAATATTACTGTAATAAATACTTTTTTTAGTTCAATTTATTTGTCTTATTTTTTTTAATCCATTTCTAAAAGAATATTTTTTTTCCTTTTTAATTTCAATTTTTCACATGACATGTTTAATACTACAAGATTAAAAGACATTTTGGTACATTCTATACATTTTTAATTTAACAAAATTCAAAAATATTCTTTATTTTTTTAAACTCTGTGTTAAATCAAAGCAATTAAATTAAAACGGGAGGAATATTTATAATGAATTATGATGCACTAAAATGAGTCAAGGGACAAGTGAAGTTAACTCTAGTGGTTGAGTATATCCACCATCAACGGTAAGTTGAAGATTCAAGCTCCACTGAAAAGTAAGTGAGAACACTATATCCTCTTAATGGGATAGAAAGAAAAAGTGAAGAGATCGATAACAAATTCATAAATTTTAAATTTCAACTTGAAACACTTACCAATGAATAGTGAGATTGTAAGGGGAAAGGTTGTAGACATGAACAACAAGGGTGTCCCCTTCTTTTACACGTATGGTCGGACCAGGAAGACTTCCATTTACAGCAGTAATTACTTGTCTACGGCACAGTCTCGTTATAGTACGGTTTTGCACCTATATATTAAAAAAAATATCATAAAAAATACATTAATTAATTAAAAAGACTTTAGCTTCTATTAATTAGATATATAGAAGTAATAACAACTCTTGATATATGAGTGTAATTGACAACTTCAAAATATAAGGTAGGAAACCTGTCATATATATCTATATCATGGTTAATATACACTAATAATGCATAATGGTTAAAAGACACTAATAATGCAGACAATTATTTACTGGAAGTGTACATAATTAGTTAAATCCTACACTAAAATGGAAGTTCTACCAAATGCAATGTAATTATCTTTTCCTTTTTTTCTTAACTAAACTTATTAGATGAGGTGTAACAAGTGGAAAACATGGTCAGATCTCAATCGATACATGTTTATAAGGACCCGTTTGGTCATAATTATTTACTTGTTTTACGGAATAATTTTTCACTTTATTTGAAAATTAGTATTTTAGCCATGAAAATTTCAAATCCAACTTAAATTTGTATTTCAAATTTGAAAAATAGCTTGTAAGTGAATATGTTTTCCAACTCACTTTTAACTTTTAAAGTTAAATACATTTATCCATGAATATTATTCCAAATATTCTTTGCAGAAAGAATAAGCAAACACAACTCCATAAATTTCAAATAAAGTAAAAAATATTTGAAATTTATGGTCAAATGCGGACCTATTATGTATAGTGGAAATGCCGTCTTATGATTTAAAAGTAGGATTTGAGCTTAGAGTTAAAAAAGGAAATGATTTTTGAAAGAAAAAATGAAAATAATACTCAACTGTCTCAATTTATGTAATAATATTTAATTGAACGTAGAGTTTAAAAAAACAATTTTTTTTTGAAATGTGTAATCTAAAATAAGTTATATATAGACAATTATATATCTCATTAAAAATAAAATAAAAAATTTAAAATTAAATTATTTCTAGAAGAAAGGTTTTATGAAGAGTTGACCAGCTAAATATTTTGCATGGGAAATTAAAAAAAAGAAGATATTATAGTAATTAGTACGTACATGAAAAGAATGCTCAACAACTTCTGAAGAGCAAGAAACTAGAAGAGTTATTATGGTGCAAGCAAATAACAAGAAAACTTGATGCCCCATTTTCACTAAATACAATAATTCAATGTGTAAAGGCTATAGAACTTGAAGAATATTGAGAGATGTAGAGAAAAATGAGAAATCAATGCCTTTATATAAGAAGAAAAAAGTTTGTACACCTACGCAAGTCACAGGCGGCACCTATATTTTCTAATTAAGAAATGTATACACACGTATTAATTATAATACACTTCCTCCGATTCGTCTCAAATTATTTATTGTGCTTTAATTTCTAAAAATAGTTATCTCAAATTATTTATCATTTTAGAAGTTTCAGACTAATTTAATTATTTTAATTTCATTTTATCCGTGGTAATACTAATTATTTCAAAGTATTTATCATTTTAGAAGTTCAAGACAAACTTAATTATTATAATCTCAATTATGTGGTGATGACTCATAATATATAGAGTAAATATACAATGAAGATATATAGATTATATTCTAAGATATAAAAAAAGGTAAAATAGTCAAAAATAAATTTAATTAATTATTTTCTTAAGAAACATATGAAAGAGAAACACGATAAATAATTTGAGACGAAAAGAGTACTATTTAATTAGAAGTATATGTTTTCCTTCTTCATTGTTCTTTTTCTTTTTGTGGGATTGTTTATCCCCAGCTAAAATTTTATTTCATTTTTTCCATAGGGTCTTTCTAATTATTTGCCAAACTTTTACACGATTGCGTAAAATACTTTGTTTACGGCAAAACGAGGTATTTGAAAAATGAGTTCTGAAAATTTGGACAAAATAATTTAGTAAAGGTTAGTTATAGAATAGCTTGAGTTGGCCATCAAATAAATACTAAACTGAACAAGACTTTCTAGCAGATAGCTATAAATTGAAAGTTTTTTTTGTTTTTTTTTTGGAGAAGAACATCTACATATGTTGAATTTGACTGTTTTCTCAATTTTATTTAACTTATTAGAGCTTTCTCAATGGTTTAATTCCAATAAGCTTCTTTTTATTCAGATTAGGTAGCTTCCTTTATCGTTAGTAGTTGAGGTTGTATTGACATTTGTACACTAGTGTTCTAGTCCGACTACTCTTACTTGGTCTAGTCTTCAATTCTACTTAATTATTGAATACGAAGTATTTTTCTCACCACCTTGTATCCAAGACTTATTGGCCTGACCAATTTATATTAATGGTGTATGATTCATTAAATTGAAAAGCGTTAGCTCCTTATTAAAAAACTTCTCCACTGCTAGGACTCAAACTTCAGATATCTGATTAAGAATAAAATTAAAGAAACTTATCTATCACACTACTTCCTTCAGTGGCAATAGTTTCAAACTTTAAAAGGCTAAAATATGGAGTTTTCTTAATTTGGGCCTCCGGCCAATGGCTTAGCGTGGTAAAAAAACAGAATAATCGAAGTCCCAAAAGATTGTCAAATTTTAGCTCTTTTTAGTTTGTTGCTTGCAAAAGTTATGTTGTGGAGTAAAATAGCAAGCACTATTCATTATGACAATCTAGTGTCATTAATAAAAAGGGATTTATTAGTGAATGAAGTACCCCATTATATATGTGAAAGTGCATTCTCCATTGTATGAATATGGCAATTTTCTAAAATCTAGATTAAACTACTATTGTATGGATCTCATTTCACACGCAATACCAACCAACTTATAATAATATTGACAAGAGAGTTATAAATTGGAACACATAGGACTTAGCTATATATATATATATAAAATTAACTATGTATAAATATTGTAATTTTTCACTAAATAAGATTCAGATGAACTCCTTGACCCTACTTGATTTCATTCCCGGCCACATCCTAATACTTTGCTTGGTCATGAGTCGGTTATTCATACTACACATTTGACAATTTTGTATTATCAAAATATATCACATCAATTATAGCTAAGTGATAAATGTTATATGAAAATCTTAGCTAGATTTATTAATTTGATATAAATATTAAATACTGATAAATATTTACCTTATTCTTAAACTAGCTAGAGTTGTCTATATACTTCTAAGGCCCTCAATGAGAAAAGTGTACCTTGTATTGTTAGTGATTTAGAAACAATGGCTGTAAGAATATATCAATATCAAACTAGTTAGAGTCTATTATAACTGCTTCACTTCTCTCTATTTGGACTAAGCTTCATAATATTTTTATTTTGTTATGAATTAACTAACTTGACAATTTTATAAAGGAAGAAGAACAAGAGAATATGTATATAGAAAGTATTAATAGAGAGAGTAGTAATATAGAGAGAGTAATAGTAATTCTTTCTTTTATGTGTTTGTGTGTTTTTACATTGAAGTTTAAGGCTATATTTATAGCCATATTTACAAGTGGAGGAAAATATTAATGGGCATTTTACCCACTTAAAAAGTAAATGGACTATCCACCATTTTAAGTGGACAACCATTTTACTTGGTTGATAATACTCCCCCTTGGATGTCCACGAGAAATGTGCCTCGTTAAAACCTTATTAGGAAAAACCCAGTGGGAAAAAGCCTAATGAAGGAAAAAGAGTACACATATCTGATAATACGCCTTGAGTGCTGCCTCATTAAAAACTTTATCAGGAAAACCCAGTGGGACAAAACCTTGACTAAGGGAAAAAGAGTACAGCGCGTATTTTGCTCCCCCTGATCAAAATATCACTTAATATCTCGAAGACGACGCATTCCAATTTTGTATCTCATTTTCTCAAAGGTTGATGTTGGCAATGCTTTGGTGAACATATCCGCCAAATTGTCACTTGAACGAATTTGTTGGACATCTATTTCACCCTTCTTTTGAAGATCATGAGTGAAAAAGAATTTTGGTGAAATATGTTTTGTTCTGTCTCCTTTGATGTATCCTCCCTTCAGTTGAGCTATACATGCAGCATTGTCTTCATACAATATTGTTGGAGCGTCTTTTGTCAAAGAAAGACCACATGTTTCTTGAATGTGTTCAGTTATTGATCTTAACCAAACACATTCTCGACTTGCTTCATGAATGGCTATTATCTCTGCATGATTTGAGGAAGTGGCAACCATAGTTTGCTTTGTTGAACGCCATGATATAGCTGTACCACCACATGTAAATAAATAGCCTGTTTGCGATCGACCTTTATGGGGATCAGATAAATATCCCGCATCTGCATAACCAATCAATTGTGACGTGGAATCATTTGAGTAAAACAATCCCATATCAATGGTACCTCGAAGGTATCTGAATATATGCTTAATTCCATTCCAGTGTCTGCGTGTTGGTGAAGAACTAAATCTTGCTAACAAGTTTACTGAGAAAGCTATATCTGGTCTAGAATTGTTGGCAAGATACATTAATGCACCAATTGCACTAAGGTATGGTATTTCAGCACCAATAAGTTCTTCATCATTTTCATAAGGCCGAAACGGATCTGTATTAATATCAAGAGATCTCACAACCATTGGAGTACTCAATGGGTGTGCTTTATCCATATAAAATCTCTTTAAAATATTTTCAGTATATGTTGACTGATGGACAAATATCCCATTTGTAAAATGTTCAATTTGTAGACCAAGACAAAATTTTGTCTTTCCAAGATCTTTCATTTCAAACTCCTTTTTCAGGCATTTTACTGCCTTTGAAAGTTCTTCTGGAGTTCCAATAATATTTAAATCATCAACATATACTGCTATTATGACAAATTCAGATCCAGACCTTCTCATAAAGACACAAGGGCAAATTGGATCATTTTTATATCCTTCTTTTAGCAAATATTCGCTAAGACGATTGTACCACATTCGCCCTGATTGTTTCAACCCGTACAAGGATTTTTGAAGTTTTATTGAGCAATTTTCTCGAGAATCCTTGTATGCTTCAGGCACTTTGAACCCTTCGGGAATTTTCATAAAAATGTCGTGGTCCAATGAGCCATATAAATAGGCAGTGACCACGTCCATTAACTGCATTTCAAGCTTTTCATGAACTGCCAAATTCATTAGATACCTGAAAGTAATTGCATCCACCACAGGGGAATATGTTTCCATATAGTCAATGCCAGGTCTTTGCGAAAAATCTTGGGCTACAAGTCGTGCTTTATATCTTACGACTTCACCCTTTTCATTTCGTTTACGCACAAAAACCCATTTGTGCCCTACTGGCTTAACACCTTCAGGTGTTCGAACTATTGATCCGAAAACTTCACGTTTTTCAAGTGAAGTTAACTCTGCTTGAATTGCATCCTTCCATCTTGGCCAATCATTTCTCTGTCTGCATTCATCGACAGATTTTGGTTCAAGATCCTTATCTTGTTGCATTATTTCAATGGCAACATTATAAGCAAAAATATTATCGACCACAATATTATTTCGGTTCCACCGTTTTCCTGTCGACACATAACTTATTGAGATTTCTTCATTCTCATTATTTTCAGGTACTTGGACCTCCTCGGTGGTATCACCATTTGTTGTGTCTCTGGGCTCTTCTTGAGCACTCGCCTCCAAATTATGATCATCTTGATCATTCATTCCTTTCCTTTTTCGAGGATTTTTATCTTTGGAACCAAATGGTCTTCCACGTTTTAAGCGTGGTCTAGATTCATTTGCCTGAATAAGTTGTCCTACCGGGACATCAACTCGAACTTGAGCATTAGCAGCTGGGATATGCGATTTAGTAACCCGTGGAAGGTTAGTAAATGCATCCGACAGTTGATTTGCAATATTCTGCAAATAAATCATCTTTTGAACTTCTTGCTCACATTGATTTGTTCGAGGATCTAAATGAGATAGTGACAATGAATTCCAATCTATCTCATTTTTCATCTGCTTATGTTCTCCCCCTAATGTTGGGTATACTGATTCATCAAAATGACAATCAGCAAATCTTGCCGTAAATAAATCTCCAGTCATAGGTTCCAGATATTTTATAATAGAAGGAGATTCATACCCAACATATATTCCCAACCTTCTTTGGGGACCCATCTTTGTGCGATGTGGTGGAGCAATTGGGACATATACCGCACACCCAAATATTCTAAGATGGGATATATTTGGCTCCCTTCCAAACGCCAACTGTAATGGGGAAAATTCATGATAATTTGTTGGCCTTACGCGCACAAGTGTTGCTGCATGCAAAATAGCATGCCCCCATACAGCATTATCAAGATGAATTGTCTTTATTGCATAATCTGGAAATTGTGCTCTTAACCTTATAATTTGAGCTAACAATCTCGCAAAAGCCATGTTGCGAGTTGATAATAAGCACACATGTGACCATCTTGTAGATGCATCTATCAAGACCATATAATATTTAAATGGTCCACATGAAGGGTGAATTGGCCCACATATATCACCCTGTATACGTTCCAGAAACGCAGGGGATTCAATCCCAACCTTAGTTGCTGATGGTTTGATAATCAGTTTTCCTTGGGAACAAGCAACACAAGAGAATTCCTTAGATTGAAGAATTTTCTGATTCTTCAAAGTGTGCCCATGTGAATTCTCAATAATTCTGTGCATCATATTATAATCGGGATGGCCCAACCGGTCATGCCAAATGATAAAATCATCAGAATCAGTAAACCTTTTGTTTACAATGGCATGTGATTCAACAGTACCAATATTTGTATGGTACAACCCAGAAGAAAGTGCAAGTAATTTTTCGTGCACAATTTTCTTCTCCATATTTATTGTAGTAATATAAAGGTATTCAACCTTTCCTTCATTTGCAGTCTCAATATGATAGCCATTTTGGCGAATAACCTTGAAACTTAATAAGTTTCTTTGAGACTTACTACAATATAATGCATTATCAATTACCAATATCGTTCCTTTAGGTAGTAATAAGGTTGCTTTTCCAGAGCCTTCAATTAATTTTGTACTACCAGATATTGTATTGACATAGTCCTTTTTCATAATCAAATGACAAAAATATTTCTTTTCTTTTAATATCGTATGAGTTGTGGCACTATCCAAAATGCACATATCTCCATTATTCATCTTGAATCCAATTGAAGACTGATAAATTTATTTATCTTCATAAAATAAAAATGCATTGTAAGAAATAAAATAAGTAACAATTTTGCTAGAAAAACATAAGTCCTTTTTTTTTAAAAAAGTTAAATTATGGTAATTTAGAATTTAAAAAATTATATGATTCAATTATGATGAATGTTACAATAATTTAGTTTATGGAATTGTATACTTATTAACCTTAAATAAATATTATACACAAGTATTAAAAACAAATATAAAATATTATAAAACATTAATATAATATTATTCATCATGTATAAATAATTTGTTTATTGACAAAAATAATACAATCATTATATATTATTAATGTCTAAAACATTAACAAGAATAAATAGTTATTATAATGACATTAAATAAGGCGAATATTATTTTTAGTAACAATATGATATTAAGATTAAATAATAGCACACTAATAGTAATTAATTACAACATTGTAAAATAGCACAATGTAATAAATAATATACAATTATCATAAAAATATAACCTTGATTATTATTTTTTTTCTTCAAATACATAAACGTAAAAACACAATAATTCAAAGTACATGATAACATATTGAAAAACATGAAATTAAACATCAATTAAGATCCTTAAAAAAATCTTCAACCTCCAAATGAGTAATATCATTGAGGTCATTAAAATCATCATCCCTTAAGGCCATATTTGCTTCAATATTATCATTATTCAAAGGCCTTGCCTCAACATTATTTTCGAACGCCAAGTGTGACTCTATCCGAGCATTAGAAGAAGAGGCACCACCTCTATTTGCCTTTCTTTTAAAAGAATTTTGATAAAGTCTTACAAAATGCTCAGGCGTCCGACATTCATTTTTCCAGTGGCCTTTCATGCCACAACGATGACAGTTACTTTTTGAAGGGCCATTTTGAGAACTGATATTGTTCTCCCTTTTATGTTGACCACCACCACGACGATTATTATATCGTCCTCTGCCATTGCCACGCCCACGCACATTATTATGACCTTGATATTTATTATGTCTTCTTTCAGACTGGTCATGTACTTTTACCATATTTGCCTCCGGTAACGGAGCAGTTCCAGTGGGACGGGCTTCATGATTTTTCATTAAAAGGGCATTATGTTGTTCAGCCACCAGAAGACATGATATCAATTCAGAGTATTTTTTAAAACCCTTTTCACGGTATTGCTGCTGTAATATTATATTAGAGGCATGAAAAGTAGTTAGTGTCTTTTCTAACATGTCCTCATCATTTATATTTTCCCCACATAATTTTAATTGGGAAGTTATTCTAAATACAGCAGAATTATACTCAATTACGGTTTTAAAATCTTGAAACCGTAAGTGCATCCACTCATAACGAGCCCTTGGCAATACCGTTGCCCTGAGGTGGTCATACCTCCCTTTTAAGTCTTTCCACAATTCAAGTGGATCTTTCACTGTCAAGTATTCCATTTTTAGGCTTTCATCTAGATGATGACGAAGGAAAATCATAGCCTTTGCTTTATCCTGACTTGATGCTGTATTTCCTTCAATTATAGCATCACCAAGACCCTTAGCGGTAAGGTGAATTTCAGCATCAAGTACCCATGACAAATAATTTTTACCAGAAATATCAAGTGCCACAAATTCCAATTTTGACAAGTTTGACATGATGAAAATTAATTTGAAAGTAACAAAGATAACTTAAAAATTAAATTTCTTTAGTAGATATACCTGATATAGAAGTTAATTTTCTGAAAAATTAGAGCTTCGTGCTGATAACGTGTTATGAATTAACTAACTTGACAATTTTATAAAGGAAGAAGAACAAGAGAATATGTATATAGAAAGTATTAATAGAGAGAGTAGTAATATAGAGAGAGTAATAGTAATTCTTTCTTTTATGTGTTTGTGTGTTTTTACATTGAAGTTTAAGGCTATATTTATAGCCATATTTACAAGTGGAGGAAAATATTAATGGGCATTTTACCCACTTAAAAAGTAAATGGACTATCCACCATTTTAAGTGGACAACCATTTTACTTGGTTGATATTACTTGGTTGATAATATATTTTTATTTATAAAAATATAAAGACTAAAGTTTACGGCAGCGCAAACACAAATGTTTTTGACATATGGAGTACGTTGGATTTATGGTTTTTATATATCTTCTTCTAGAAGTTTCTTGTCTCATAATAGTAGTTGAATTTCTATATTTAAAAAATTAGCCATTCAGAATCTTCGTTTGGAAATTCAAGAATACCACGACGATTTCACATTAATTGTGTCGTCCAGTGTACTCCGCAACTTTCAACACACCTCATCTTTACCCTCAGTCCACATAGCCCCACCCCACCTTCACCTTTCATTGTATTAATTTGTCTAGATTATTATTCAAGTACTTTTAAAAAACTCATTTATTTTCCTATAAAAAACATTTTCCTTTCTACCCAACACACCCTAAATCCTTAATTTTGTATGTGCTTATTTGACGGGATCTTTCTAGAGATTAAGTTAATTAACTCTGGATAATTTCATTCTCAATGTACCATTCAATGTCACCGATTTTTTCTAAAAAACAAATAAAAAAATAAATGTGCCATGATATTTTTGTGGAAGAAAGAAGTAGTTATATGATGTGCAAACGCAAACTACCTTGTGGACTCCACTGTTTTAGAATGAAAAATAAACTATATACCATATGGTTGATGGATGGTCAAATCATATGCCCACGGAAATAAATAAATATATATTAGAAAATTTCACTTATTTTCTTTTAATTTATGATATATTCGACTATCTTTATGTTTTGGAACTTTGAAAAATATTTCACTAATAATATTATTATTTTTATCAAATTATTGAAATTCGTTGTATATTACTCTCGAAATTTAAACTTTAGTGTGGCATTTTTTCTATCAAATAATTTTCAACAATTTACGACTTACCGAGGACATGACCCTAGATAGGAGGGTGTGGAGGACACACATTAGGGTAGAAGGCTAGTTCATAGTGGTTTTATTCTCCCTTATTCGTAGGCGTATTAACGCACTATGATTTCTGGTACTCTGCGGTATGTTATTTATGGTATTTATGTTATTATCCAATAATAATATCTACTATTTTTTGTGCTTTGATTATACTATTGTTTGGACCGTTTTCGTTATCTACTTATTTACTCTAATATTCTTGTCTAACCTTGTTCTATACTTTTATTGAGCCGAGGGTCTTTCGGAAACAGCCGTCCTACATTGGTAGGAGTCAGGTCTGCGTACACTCTACCCTCCCCAGACCCCACGATGTGGGATTTCACTGGGTTGTTGTTGTTGTTACTTCTATTCAATGTACAAGTCATATTTATTAAGCTACACCCAAATTTATATGGAACGGGGGTCATTTATTTATTTACACAATTATTTTGAGCAAAAAGTGGTTTCTTGGTTGACATTTTCAATGATGTCACAAACAATAATCTTTTTTAGAAGACATTAGTTTAAATATTGTGATATGGTGACATTTTGAGAGGATAGAGACTAGGAAGACAGTTGAAGTATCAAAATGTTGCTTCTACTTCTCAACAAATCACATTTTTCTTTGAATTGAGACCAAAAAATAGGCATTTTTTTGACAAAAAAAAAACTAGACAGCTAGTAGAGCATGAGGATAATAATACTACTAAATAAGGAAAAGATCTCAGAAAATCTCATTCCTAATTTCACTTTTCCTTCCAATAATATTCAACCAAGAAATGACAATACACATTATTTAAAATTCTCATTTATATATCTTTGACTAACATAAATGTCTAAAATTTATTTTAGGTGATAAATTTCGAAAATCTTTGTTTCTTTCTTAAATTTCATGTTCAGTGTAAACCAGGTCACATGAATGAAGACAAACAACATGAGTATATAAATGTGGATTGAGTTTGGGCAAATATCTACTTGTATTACTTGCTTTCTTAAAGAATTTATCCTCCATCAAATTGTAGATAAAAATTACATGCTATATATAGTGAAATAAACAAGCACAAAATCCAAAATTTTCTGACTAAAAGAAAAATATTATCCAATCAATTACACTTTGTTTGGATGGTTGTTACGTATTGTTTTATAATGTATCGTATTGTATTGTATTGTGTTGTATTGTATTGTACTGTATTTTTTTTTTAATGAATACAGTGTTTGGATAGATTGTATCGTTCTCTGTCGTTACATAATGTCACACATTCATGATTTGTATGATAAACTTACAAGAAAAGTAGAGTACGGGATAGAGCTTCTTTGAAAAGGTAGGGTAAAAGATGAAATATAATTATTAAATAAAAAATAAAGACAAAATGAGAAGAAATTATTAAGGTAACGACACGATCACATCAAATCGGTCGTTACATAAAATGAATCTTTTCGTCGTTACCTAACGATGGATTTCAACGATATGATACAATAGAATTTAAATAACAATAAAAACAAACACTGTATTTAAACAAACAATACAACGGATAACAACCATCCAAACAAGGTGTTAGGTTAATATTTTTCTTAAAATCTTTATAAACTAATCAAAATTAAATAAGCTGTGACCTATGTGGATACACTAAATATTTAGCTGGAATATCAAACAAGGGAAATTCATTTGGTTAATTAGTTTTTTTCCTTCTTCTTGCCCTCTGAATATGTCAAGGAAAATTAAATGCTTGAGTAAAAGTCGTAGACTTATAAACTTAATCAAGAACTTAATTCAACATGATTAAGTAATTAGTAACTATCATACATGTAATTAACCCGGTTTAGAGAAGATAAACTATAGGGTTACGTACATTAATTTGATTGCGTCTCAATTTTCACTACTAAATTGCAACTATATATACTCCATTCATCCATGATTACTTGTCCATATTTAACTTAACACACTTACAAATCAATAAATAAATTGATAATTTTACTATATCATCCCTAATTATTACAAGTGATCATCTAACTCATTGGGAAATGAATAATGCTTAGTAATAAAGATAAAAAATGGTAATTTATCTCTTGATTTGTTAAAGTGAACGGGTAAAAGTGAACGGAGAGAGTATATATATTTTTGTGATATATATATATATATATATATATATATATATATATATATATATATATATATATTTCCAATTAATGGCTTGTAGATAGAAACGTTTAAGAGGTAGGTAGCCTAAGCTAGTTCGTTATATATATATTTGGTAGACGCCCTTACCAAAATTGAGAGTCAAATCAATTTATGGGATGTTGATTATGACTAGTCACATGCTTGGGATTTAAGTTTCTTTTTTTTGTGTTTGTTAGGGTGGAGCTGGGAGGAGTTAGCATTAATTAGCAAGACAAAAATAACTAGTGGAGTAGTTAATTATAATTTCATTATTATAAAATAAACTAACATAACAAATTAATTAAAAAGAGAGATAGTAAGAGAAAGAGAGAAAGAGAGGAAATTGCCGTTCTCTCATTTTTACACCGAAAAGGGTCATTATATAGGCACAAGATAAGTAAAATAACAAGTGGGCAACTTGCCTACTTTAAGTGGGCCCCACATACAATTAACATCCACAAAATGACATCCATTTATCATAAGATTCACAAAATTATTAAGATGATCGGTTTACTTGTCATTTTCCCTATGCATGGACGTCTCTTTAGCTAGATGAAGGAGAAGTTAATCTCTCCAAATCACATGTAGCTAGATGAAGGAGAAGTTAATCTCTCCAAATCACATGTCTCAAATCATTAATTAAGCACTTATTACAATAATCAATAATTCTTACTATTTCGATGTTGTTGTCAATCAACTTTCTCGAATTTCAGGCTAATTCAATCTTATACTTTTTTATTTTATTGTGCATTTTTTATAAGTTATTTTCTTACAATCTAATCATTTGGTCAATTCAATCCATACATCTTTTAACCGCATTTACAAAAATTAAACTGTGTTGTTTTAAGAATTAACAGTTACTATCATTTTTACTTTTGTCTATGAAATGTAAGAGATATATGGATTGAATCATATATGCCTAATTAGATGCAACGTGTGATTTATTAATGAGATCCTATTCGATTGTCACTCTCTATCGTTATTGAGAAGAACCTAATTTCTTACTACTAAATTGTCATTGTATATATGACAACCGTATCCAGTAATTGACATAAAAGAGTGTTATTTGGCATATGACAGAGTAGCTCAAATTGATATTTATCCAAAAGAATTGGCATTCAATGTCCAAAATCATTTTTCTTAAATAACAATATATATAGTATTTTTCCTAACGGTTTTAGCCAAAAAAAATATTGATATTTTCTCCCAAATCTCTCTATTTCCTTTTTCAGCTAAGAAACTTATTTGTTTATCATTAATTTCGTGTTGCAATGTAAAATTTCGTTCACATACTATTGGTTTGATTGTTGGGTAGGAATATTCTAATATTTTTTGAGTTCTTCTATCGAAATATTTAAGATAAAGACTTGAAAATACTATAAAAGACCATTGAAGTTTGATCAAAAGCATTTCAATATGAGTATTTGTCATTTGTCTCAATTAATATTCAATATTTGTTGAAAGCATCTTGGGGAGCTTGCACATCAAATTCGGAGATGATTTGAAGCGTAATTGAGCTGAATTTCATATTAAAATTCAATGTTAAAAGACGACTTCATGTATGTATCTCTATTATATCCGGTGTATAGCTCCATGTATATTAAATGTATATCACATTTTCCTCATGTTTATGTATATATGTGTGTATATCCTTGAATATATATGTGTGTGTATGATATGTATTGATATACATGATATACTATGTGATATACACATGCCATATATGCATTTTCAAACCTAACTTTCTTAAATCATCTATAGCCTCATCAAAATATTACTGTCACGATCCAATCCATTGGACCGTGCGAGCACCTACTCTATCACTCAGATAGAAAAATCCTTCCATCCATTTTCAAAAATAGGTCATGAGTAGAAACTTGGAAAATTTGAGCTTACGCCAGACTTGGACGAAATCTAAGTCAGGTGAGTTATGGGGTAATCTAGTAATGGATGGGTGATGATTTTATTAGCATTATAGTTGGAATTGATAGTCAAGACAATAAAGAGCCTGTACGGCTAAACAAAATCAAATTCGGGCGAGTAGAACTCCTGTAATTGATTTTGGCGTGAAAGATTAATTTCAGAATGTTATGGTTTAAGGGCATGTTGCAAAATAGGAACTTGAGACACAAATCCTGAGTTTCTGTTTTCGTGCAACCTGCCACAGGCGGATTATTCTGGCTATGGCAGGATAAGTGGTGCTATATCGGGATAGTCGCAAATTTAAACGGGTAAAAGTTTCAAAACTATTTTATTCCTCCCACTTCATTCTTGAGAGAACAGAAGCGACCTAGGGTGATATTCCGTCAGTTTTCACCAAATTTAGTGCGAAAGGTAAGTTAATCGCTCCCCTCACTTGTATTTTGATTCTTAGGACCTAGAATCTATGGTAAATACATTAAGGGAGGATTCTTGGCCTGAATTTAATGGTGGAAAAAGCCCTAATTGGGGGGAGGTGATCATGAAAGTGGTCAAGGGTTTGGATTTTGATGTAACCCGGATATTGTAGGCCAATAGTTCATTGATTTGTGCATTTTTGTGTAATTTTAGACCAAGAACAAGCCAAAAGACTTCGGAAATGGAAGTTCCAGCTGTTTAGAGATTCCAAGGCTTGATTTCTAGGTAGGTGATGGTTTTACATTCCTATCTGTGCTACATGTGCTTATTATTGTAATTGATAGTATTGCTTGCATGTGTGAGACTAGGAAAGATGTAATAAACTTAATGAAATAAAATTTGAGATTAATTACATGCAATGAACCTGTTACTTGACTGTGCAAGTATGTAAAATATTCATTGTGAATTGTGATTGTGATTTTAGTTGTGGTTGATATATATATATATATATAGGGATCAGGTGTCACATTCTGATGCATATTTATAAACATAGGGATCAGGTGTCACGTGCCGATACATATACATATAAGATCGGGTGTCACATTCTAATATATACATACACACACACATATATATATATAGGAATCATGTGTCATGTTCCGACACAACTATTGTTTGGGTGTGGGTCCATAAGAGGACTATTGTTGACTATTGTTTGGGATGGACATTGTGAACTAAATCATATTTATGAACTTACTAATTGGTAATGTGTTTCATAGATGTCTGTCTTTACTACATTATAGTTGCTTGCATATGTTTCACTGACTGAGTTAGCTGCATGATCCTACCAGTACACCATTAATTATGTGTACTGATACTACACTTGCTCATTAGTTGTTGAGTATAGAACATCTTTAGGAGGCTGTTGGCAGACCTCACTTAGGAGACCACTGATTGCATCGGAATTCAAGGGTGAGTCAGTTCTTTCAAGCAGCCATGAGTTCTTCTAGGATCTCAGTCCACTCTTTTCGGACTTGGACCCTTCAGACTTTATTTTTATATTATTGTTTTTGGGGATGCATCCACGTACTCTTAAACTTGTTCCTTAGAAGATTTTGGTATAATGACTTTCAGGTTTTAGGGGGGGTTGACTTCTGTATATTTTGTATGACTATTTATACTTGTATTAAAATTAATTCCCGAGTTTATGAGGACTAAACTTAAAAACTTATATAAAATTTGTTGACACATCTTTTTATACTTACTTTTGTGTTAAGATGTTAGTTTGGGGTGTAGTTTTGATTCTCCCATCGGAGGGTTAGTGTACTCATGGACCAGTTTGGGTCGTAACAAAGTTGGTATAAAGCCTTGGATTCTTTGATCTCATTATACCAAAATGAGTCTAGTAGAGTCTTGCAAAATGGTACAGAGACGTCTGTACTTTTCTTTGAGAGGCTACAAGAATTTAGGAAATCTCTCTATCTTCTTCTTCCTTCATGTTATGACTTGATCCCAATTGGTATCTGGTGATCTAAATTGGTATCTAACCTCTTTGATTCTCTTATCCGTAGATGGTTAACATGTGTTACAATGGTGTCTAGCTCATAGCTCCCTTCAAGACAGAGAAGGAGCCAACTATTAGAAGGCATGGTCGAGGCAAGGACAAGAAAACGGGATGTAGCAGAGGCCAAGTAAGGGCATCACCAAAGGGGTGAGGCTCAAGATAAAAATATTCCGTAGGGAGAGGCCCCTTTCGACACCAGACAAACGTAGGAGAGGATGTAAAAGTGGAGGTTGAGGAGGATGTTGAGCAAGAGGTGAATGCTGAGGTCGAGTTTGGAGGAATCCCCCCTCTAGACTAGTTATAGCCCAGCAGATCATGACTTTTTTGAGTGGGTTGGTCGGCGCTAGAGCCATTTTCACAGTGCTCATAGCCCAAGCTTTAGTTGCTCTTCCAGTTGTTGCTGCAGTTCCTCAGATAGATAGAGCATTGGGTATTGATGCCTTTTTATGTCCACTTCTAGGCCCAGTGATGAGTGGTACTGAGCATGAGAGACTAACTAAATTCTTGAAGCTGAAGCCTCTAGTGTTTCAAGGTTTTGAGAGTGAGAATGCTTATGAGTTCATTCTGGACTGTTATGAGAGGCTGCACAAGTTGGGCATAGTCCACCAGCATAGAGTTGAGTTTGTGACCTTCCAGCTTTAATGTGAAGCCAAGCAGTGGTTGAGATGGAATGTCGATCGCCAATTTTGCCTCCACTTACTTGATTTCCATGTCATGCTATGATTTTGGAGAAGTATATGCCAGAACATTGAGAGACCGTAAGAAGTATGAGTCCATGTCTCTTGAGTAGGGTGGCATGATAATGGATGCTTATGAGGCTAAGTTTTATGTCTTATCCTGATATGTTACACAATTAGTGACTACAAAGGAGGAGAGGATCCGTTTGTTCGTTAAGGGATTGAATTTCGAGTTACATATGTTTTTATTTCACTCACCGAGCTGACCTCGTTGAATGGTTTCAGTTCACATGACCTCTGGTGGTAGAAGCTTCAATAAAGTGACAGACTTCATAAAAAAAGTGGAAAGAGTCCGACGGGATGGCCAGGCCAAGGCTTTGGCTAAGAAGCCCAACAGAATAGGAAACTTCAACGGTTCTTACTTCAAAGGTTTAGGTAGGCAGACAATTATAGCCCAACAAATTTAGTCTGCCATGCCCTCTTCTATGGGTTTTCAATATCTTTCTCGCCTTATCCTGCTAACAGCCTATGAATGTGCGCTTGTCGGTGGTTACTCAGGGACTCCACAACAGAATCCTACCCGAAATGGTCAGGGAGTTTCTTTTACATTTGGCAGCAGGCCATTATTTGACCGCATTTATTTTTATTATGGGGGAGCTCGTCTATGTGAAGAGGACTTATCCCTATCTTAGCCCTAGTGATCACGTGCCTTATAGACCAAAGTAATGGTACTAGTAGGCAAAGGTAATAATGGTAGAGGATGTACACAAGGTGGACGAAGAGGAAATAAGAGAGGTCGTGGTGGACGCGGTAATGGTAATGCAGGAAGAGGAACAACGCAACCAGGTAGAGAGGTTGCCCATCAACATGACAAGGCAAAATTTTATGTCTTTTTAGGCAGGACAAAGGTTGAGGCATCTGATGCAGTGATCACATGTACTATTCTTGTTTGTGACCGGATGACTACTATTTTGTTTGATCTGAGTTCTTCTTACTCCTACGTGTCAGTCCAATTTGTCTTGGGTATTAATATGAATTGTGATAAGCTTAATGCCCCCATCTATGTTTCTACCTCAGTTGGAGAGTCTATTATAGTCACCCATGTCTATCGTGCTTGTTCAGTTATGTTTGTGGGATTTTAGACTTGGGTGGATTTGGTGATTCTGGATATCTCTGATTTTGATGTGATCTTAGGCATGACTTATTGTCTTTCTATTATGGTGTGCTTAACTATAATGCTAAAACTGTGGCTCTAGAGATTCTGGTAGGGAAAGGTTAGAGTGGGAAGATGTGTACAAGCCTAAGCCAGTTAAGATCGTCTCGTTCATCTAGGCTAGAAAATTAGTAGGTCAGGGTTGTTTAACATACATGGTGCATATTCGAGATGTCAAATCTGAGTCCCTCTTCTATTGAGTCTATTCTTGTAGTGTCTGAGTTTAAAAAAGTATTTTCTACTGAATTGCCTGATATGCCTCCGGATAGAGATATATGTTTCTGCATTGATTTGGAGTTGGGCACTTACCCAATTTTTATTCCACTTTATTGTACGGTTCCAATAAAATTAAGAGAGCTTAAATCTCAAATCCAAGAACTCCTTAATAAGGATTTTATTCATCCTAATGCTTCCTCATGGGGGTGCTCCGGTCTTATTTTTTAAGAAGAAAGATGGTAGTATGAGGATGTGTATAGACTACTGGTAGTTGAATATGGTCACCATTCGAAATAAGTAGCCATTGTATTTCATAGATGATCTCTTTGACCAATTGCAAGGTGCATCAGTCTTTTTAAAAATTGATCAAAGGTTTGGGTACCATCAACTGAAGATTAGACCTGAGGATGTACCTAAAATTGCATTCAAAACTCGGTATGAGCATTACGAGTTTTTGATAATATCGTTTGGGCTGACCAATGCACCTGCAGCCTTTATGAATTTTATGAATAAGGTGTTCAATCCATTCCTGGATTCCTTTGTAATTATGTTTATAGATGACATTTTGGTCTATTCAAAAATTAAGGAAGAACATGTAGACCATCTTCGTATTGTTCTGGGTGTCTTGAAAAAATAGAAATTGTATGCAAAATTTTCAAAGTATCGATTTTGGTTGTCTTTAATTACCTTTTTGGTGCATGTGGTTTCAAAAGAAGGAGTAATGGTAGATCCCAAAAGATTGAAGCAGTTAACAACTGGGTCTGACCTAGCTTTGTTATTGAAGTGGGGAGTTTTGTGGGACTTGCTAGCTATTACCGACTATTTGTGAAGAATTTTTCTTCTATTGCCATACACTTGACCAGACTGACTCAAAAGGAGGTACATTTTGAGTGGACCGATAAATATGAAGAGAGCTCCAAAAGCTCAAGACTCTTCTGACCACGACACCTATTTTGACCTTGCTAGTTGAAGGTAAAGATTTCATTATTTATTAGGATGCTTCACATTCAGGCTTGGGTGAGGTCTTGATGCAGGATAAGAATGTTATAGCCTATGCCTCACTGCAGTTAAAGGTTCATGAGAGGAATTATTCGATGCATGATTTGGAGTTGGTATCGATAGTCTTTGCTCTTAAAATTTGGCGATATTACCTGTACGGTGTCAAATGTAAAGTGTTTACTCACCATCGCAGTCTGCAACATGTGTTCACTCAGAAAGACCTAAATTTGAGACAACGAAGATGGATGGAGTTACTCAAGGATTATGATGTCATCATCCAATATCATCTAGGTAAGGCTAATGTGGTGACATACGCATTAAGTTGGAAGCCGATTAGTATGGACAATCTAGTTTGTTTTGGTGCCTTTAAGCGACCCCTGGCTAGAGAGAGTCAGAATTTGAAGGCAAAGTTCACGAGGCTAGGTATCTCAGAGAAAGGTGGAGTGCTGGCCAATATTGAGGTAAGGCCTACTTTTATTGAAAAATCAAGGCCAAGCAGTTTGAGGATGAAAACTTGAATGAGATCAGAGAGAAGACCTGGTTGGGCAAGGCTTAGAATACAGCCTTTGATACATGTGGGGTGCTCAGTTATAGAGAAAGGATTTGTGATCCCCGAGTATATGGCTTGATTCAGAAAGTGCTAATAGAGTCTCATGGTTCACGGTACTCTATTCATCCTAGTGTAACCAAGATGTATCAAGATTTGAAGCGGCTTTCTTAGAGGTCTACCATGAATAAAAATATAGTTGAGTTTGTGGCTAAGTGTCAGAACTATCAGCAAGTGAAGTATGAGCACCAAAGGATTGTAGGTTTACTTTAGAGCATGCCCATTCCTAAATGGAAGTGGGAAATGATAGCCATAGATTTTGTGGTGGGTCTTCCTAAGACCTTGGGAAAGTATGACTCTATTTGGATTGTAGTTGACAGATTGATGAAGTCATTCTATTTCATTCCAGTCAAGGTAGATTATAACGCTCAGTAGTTAGCAAAAGTTTATGTTAATGAGATAGTAAGGCTGAATGGGGTGCCCCTTTCTATCATCTCAAACCGTGGTACGCAGTTTACAGCCGATATTTAGAGGAAATTGCATGAGGAGTTGGGCACTCAACTCACTGTCAGCACAACCTTTCATCCACCGACTGATGGGAGGTCAGAGAGAATAATTCAAGTGTTGGAAGACATGTTGAGGACATTTGTAATTGATTTTGGAGGGCATTTGGATAAATTCCTACCCTTGTGTGAGTTCTCTTACAACAATAACTATTACTCTAACATTAATATGGCATCATTCGAGGAACTTTATAGGAGAGGATGCTGATCACTCATAGGGTGGTTTGAGGCTCGAAATATGAAACCTTTAGGAGTCGGTTTGATGAAGGATGCCTAGATAAGGTGAAAAGTACCCAAGCTAAGCTTCTAGCAACCTAGAGTTGATAGAAGGAGTATACAGATTATAAAGTGAGAAATATGACATTCTAGTTAACTGGCTCTCCCAAAAGTATCACCTATCAAAGGTGTGATGAGATTTGGAAAGAAGAGAAAGCTTAGTCCTTGTTATATTGACCCGTTTGAGATTCTTGATTGTGTGAGACTAGTGGCTTACAGGTTATCTTTACCACCTAGTTTGTATAGAGTCCATCCAGTGTACAATGTGTTCATGCTGAAGAAGTATCATGAGGATTGAGATTATATCATTAAATGGGACTCAGTTCTACTAGACAAGGAGCTTTAGTAAGAAGAAGAGGCAATTACCATTCTTGATCACGACTTTCAGAAATTGAGAACTAAGGAGATCAAATCGGTAAAAGTTCAATGGAAACATAATCCGGTTGAAGAAGCTACTAGGAAACCGAGAAGGACATGCAATACAAGTATCCTCAACTGTTCCACGATTTAGGTACTACTCTATATTTGCCTTAGCCTATTTTTCCTATTTCGATCACTCAGAATGAGTTATTGGTGAATTGGTATCTGAAAAAAGAAATTGGTTCAGAAAACTTTTGAGAGTAACTTGAAAAATTTGAGCCTAGGCTAGACTTGGAAGGAATCTGAATCATGTGAGGTTTGGGGTAATTTGGTAATGTATGGCATACATGATGATTTTATCAACATGATAGTTGGAATTGATAACCAAGACACAAAGAAGCTCGTACAACTTTACAAAATTGAATTCAAGTAAGTAGAACTCTTGTAGATCTTAGCGTGAAGGGTTAATTTTAGGATATCATGATTTGGGACAGAAATACTAAATTTCTGTTTTCATACAACCCGCCACAACAGGATTATTTCTGCCATGGCAGGGCCTCCATGGCGGGATAAGTGGAGCCATGGAGGGATAGCCACAAATTTAAATGAGTAAAAGCTTCAAAAGTGATTTTATTCCTCCTACTTCATTCCTGAGAGATCAGAAGCGACCTAAGGTGATATTCCTTTAGTTTTTCACCAAATTTTGTGCGAAAGGTAAGTTAACTGCTCACTTACTTATATTCTAATTTTTAGAACCTAAAATCTATGGTAAATACCTTAAGGAAGGATTCTTGGCCTAAATTTAATAGCGGAAAAAGCCCTAGTTTAGGGGGAGGTGATCATGAAAGTGGACAAGGATTAAGATTTTTATGTAATTGGAATATTGTAGGCCAATAGTTCATTGATTTGTGCATTTTTGTGTAATTTTAGATCAAGAACAAGCCAAAAGATTTTGAAAAGGGAAAGCTCCAGCTGTTTAGAGGTTACAAGGCTTGGTTTTGAGGTAGGTAATGGTTTTACATTCCTGTCTGTGCTATATGTGCTTGTTACCATAATTGATAGTAGTGCCTGCATGTGTGAGACTAGAAAAAATATAATAAATTTCATGTAATAAAATTTGAGATCAATTACATGCAATAAACCTGTTACTTGACTGTGTAAGTATGTGAAATATTCATTGTGGATTATGGTTGTGATTTTAGTTTTGGTTTATATATATATATATAGATCGGGTATCACGTGCCAACATATATACATATAAGAATTGAATGTCACATTCTAACACTCTACCACATACACACACACATATAGAAGGAGAAAGATCAAGTGTCACGTACCGACACATATACATATCAAGATTGGGTGTCAGTTCTGACATATATATATAAATATAAGGATCGGGTGTCATGTTCAGACACAACTATTGTTTGGGTGTGTGTCCAATGAGAGGACTATTGTTGGATATTGTTTGAGATTGACATAGCGAACTGAATCATGCTTATGAACTTGCTAATTAGTAATGTGTTTAATAAATACATGTCTTTACGACATTGTACTTGCTTTCATATGTTTCATTGACTAGGTTGACTCCATAATCCTAGCAGTATACCATTGATTATACTTACTGATACTGCACTTGCTCTTTCCTTGTTGAGTATAGGGTATCTTAAGTGACTGTTGGCAGACCTCACTTAGGAGACCACTGACTGCATCAAAATTCAAGGGTGAGCTAGTTCTTTAAGGCTGCCTTGAGTTCTTCTAGAATCTCAGTCCACTTTTTTTGGACTTGGACCCTTCAGATTTTATTTTTACATTATTGTATTGGGGTTGCATCCCGTAGTCTTAGACTTTTTCCTTATAAGAATTTTGGTACAATGACTTTTTAGTTTTAGGGGGATTGACTTTCGCATGTTTTGTTTGACTATTTATGCTTATGTTGAAATTAGTTCCTGATTTTATGGAGACTCGGCCCAAAAACTTATATAAAAGCTATTACCATATCCTTTTATGCTTACTTTTATACTAGGATGCTAGTTTGGGGGTGTAGTTTTGATTCTCCCACCGGAAGGTTAGTATGAGCGTTACTCACAGCCAAATTTGGGTCGTGATATAATATCACGTAAATAATTAGAAGAAAACATGCAATATGAAATCTTCTAGTTCCAAACCTGCTCACCATGCCCCCTACTATCCCAGATACACTATCCATAACTAGTACACTTTGATTTTCATATTTTCACTACACCATCTTTCGATGTCAACTCCATCACTAACAAACAAGCTACCTTTCATAAATGATCATAACCTGACCCTCTTTCTCAGTTAAATCTTTTTTCAAGCCTATCATTTATACTTCATCAAGGCTTCCACGCATAAATTTTTATATCTATCAAGGCTTCTCAAAGCCTAACTCTTTATATACGTGTAGTCTTTTCAAGACCGACGCTTAATAAACATATATAATTCAAGTAACTAGCCCATGAAAAAGACTTTTCGGTCATCAACCTGACCTAATCATCACATGAGACATGAATAGACCATTACGCTCATCCATCCCTAAGTCCCACTCAACTTTCTAGTAAACCGGACCACTCAAGGATCCTTATGACATATCCTATTATGTTTAACAATACAGTCCCTGGTCTACACAAGAATTATCCTAACATTTAAACCCAACAACCCAGCCACTCATGTACCAACATAGTTAACACATCACAATAATCGGTCAATAACAAAAATAAACTCCCAGTTTCAAATCTTGACTTAATAGATGCATGAAACATGTGCCACGTGAATACAAAAAAATTCGATTGAGCACATATTCGTTCATGAGAATTACCTTCCTAATCCATGAATTAATAATTTTTCTATTCATTTTGTTTCCCTTGATTACCACAAGTCCCAGAACTAGCTATAATCCAACGATTTCCTAATACTTAACCTTACAATTAACACCAAACCACCTCCATAAGAAAACTCAAGGTAAACAATGAAGAACTAGAGAGTCATCCCGTAGTCATTATCTTTTCCCACCTTAATAGCAATAAATAACACATTTAGCCATTTATATTCCATGTCTGAAGGCCTAGACATTAAATATCCCGTCAATCTACACTGTATTATGCAATGAGAACATGTCAATAACTACTCGATCGAGAAAATCTAGTCTACTTGGGTGCCAACCAGTTTTTGAAGAAGTTTGATCACGAAATTTTATTCCCTTTCAAAGATTCAACTTGTTTTTGGTCTAAAAACAACACACAATATAACGATTGTTATGTCGGAAAAAAATAGTTTAAAATTAATTTTAACTTTTAAGAGAAAAAATCAATTTTTGGAAAAGAGAGTCGCCACTTAATTTTTAAGGAAAATCAAGAAACTTTAATTTTAAACACCCTAACAGATTTAAGTCTTAAAATTAGAGAAAATGGGTAAGGGTTCAAATTTCCACTTTGAGAAGGTATTAGCATTCAAAGTGTCCGCTAACACACGGTTATCCAATGATTTGAAAATTATTTGACTAACTTTTTAAAAGAAAATAAAGACTTTAAAACTATTTTTTGAAAAAATAATCAAGCTTATATATTGAAAATAATATGAAAAGA
The DNA here is from genome assembly GCF_947179165.1 of Solanum dulcamara. Taxonomy (NCBI): domain Eukaryota; kingdom Viridiplantae; phylum Streptophyta; class Magnoliopsida; order Solanales; family Solanaceae; genus Solanum; species Solanum dulcamara. Next base: position 10,254,589 of record NC_077242.1, read on the forward strand.
AGGTAAAGTGTTACATTCCGTATTTTTGCATTTTGGATTATTCGTAAGCTAACGATTATAAATTCAAGGACTTTTAATTTTGAATTTTAAAATGACATGATTCGTTGTAGATGCCAAGTTATATGAATAATTTATGTGTAGTAAAATACATCTCAAGAAGGACCCTTAAGCCAAATCAAAATAGAAGCCATCAAATATGTTTTTCTTAAAGTCACGTTTCGGGTAAGCTGACTTCGGGAGGCCATAACCTCTTTATAATTTGAGAATTTGGGAAAACTCTCAACATGAAAGTTGTAGATAATTGAAATATCTTTCCAACCATAGGTCGTGGGACGAAATGTGATATCGGAGTAATAAGATATAGATGTTTTAAGTCTGACAGGCCAAACTAAATAGTGAATTCGGCCCAACCCAATTCTAATTCGGGTCAGGCCCAATACCTACGAAATTAGATCTGATTTTTTGTAACTATTCCTTCAAACTTTAGACCAACATAATTCTGGAAATTTCCAGAGAGAGAGAGAAAGGGAGTTCTTGAGAGAAATCCCAAATCCGACCAAAATTCAAGTCCCGAAATCCGAAGCTCATGAAGAGAAAATTATTGTACGTCGCGTTGGCTTCAATTTGAGCTAGAAATCAGCCAATAAGGAGAAGATTTTATGTGGTGCTGCAAATTTAAGGTAATATTAAAGTCTCCTTTTCATTGTTAACAAGTTTAGTTAGAGTTTTAACGGATTAGAACGGAGAAAATAGTGTTATAAACTAGTTTGGTGATTTGTTGAGAGTTATGGGTTAAAGGGTTGTTTTAGGTAGATTAAATAGATGGAATTATCTTAGTGATGATGTATAATAATGGTTGATATTGTTTTGATGTTGTTGATGAGTTTTTGTTCTTGAATTTGGAGGAAAAAGGTGTATGAAGATTGTGAATGTTCAAACCCGTTTTTGGAATTGAGTAGCTGGTAGTAATTCTGAAATATCTCATTGTGTAGACCTTCGATTTTAGATATTAAACATGTTTTGGAAAGCTAATACACGTACCTACAACTCTTATGTTTATGTCTTAGTCTATATCTGCTGTTATTATGTCGAAAACTGAGCATGAATCATAAGACAAATTCTGTCCAGATTCTGGATTGAAAATTCCTTCATGTATAGCTGTTCGTATTTTGATGATATCTCTTTGTAGAAAATGAATTTTGAGTTGATTTCTTTTGCATTGGAAACTTAAGACAGAGATATAAATGTTTCATGAAGGTTATAAAGTCCAGTTTTGCCGTTTTTATTTTCAAAATTTAGATACAACGTGAGGTACTTGACTTTCCGAATTTACTGCTTTGGTAACATGAATAATAAATCTTATTTTGTGTCAATATTTTGGATTGTTGATGTTGGTTGATGATTATATGGCTGGTTTGAAAGTGGGAAAAGTGAGCGGTATAGGGGAGGTGCTGTCCAATTATTTTTAGAAATAACCTACTAACGATAGACTACGTTTTATTCTTGTCCATAGCTTAATCATAGTGCTTAACGTTTTAATATAGGTTGAGACAATATTGGACAACATATACGTATAAACGCTAAAGGTATGTAAAGTTAACATCTTCTTCTTTTGGCATGATCCATATGAAACGAACGAATGACGTATGCTTAAATTCCAAAGAAACTCGTATTCGTAGATATACTCGGATGGCTACCGTTCTTGATTTTCAAAATTTATATTGTTATGTCTTGACTCATGTGTATGATTCCAGCCATCCTAGTTGGTATAACTCATGTTGTGGTATAATTCATATTTTAGTATAATCCATAATTGATGTGATTCATAATGACTATTGTCTTGGTTTTCAAATGATGGACTATTTTGCTTATTCTATTAAGTCTCCGATAATGATCAAATTTCGCAAGGTTGCTAATGATACCTTATTCGTGCATATTGTTATGGTATTATTCACCGAGTCCTACGATAGGCCGGGTATGTTATCATGTATGGATTCCACTACATTATTCACCGAGTCCCTTCCTAGAGGGCCGGGTACGTGATATGATAATATGATATTATGATGATATGACGATATGATTATGGCACCGAGTCCCATAATGGGCCGGGTACGGTATCAGTGTACACTACTCTATTCACCGAGTCCCTTGCTAGAGGGCCGGGTATGGTATATATATACATATGACGATATATTGATATAATTGTGACACCGAGTCCCATAACGGGCTAGGTACGATATATGATGATATGCATGTCTTCATTTTATAAGACACAGGTACAGTGATTTATTGATTATGATACTTGACTCCTGAATCTTTATTTCAGATGTGATCTCCTTTACGGTATTTTATGCTTTATATACTCAGTACATAGTTCGTACTGACCCCCTTTTGTTCGGGGGGCTGCATTTCATGCCTGCAGGTACAAATACTCATTTTGGAGAGCCGCCAACTTAGGATTCTACTCAACGAGTTTGAAGTGCTCCATTGTCTCGGAGCCCAAACTTTGGGTACTAATCCTTATAATGTATATATTTGTGTATTTAGGGGTACGACGGGGCCCTGTCCCGTCATATGCTATTGTTAATTCTCTTAGAGGTCTGTAGACATATGAGTGGGTTGTATATAGATGTTGTCCGGTGTACTAGTATGACTTATGTTTTTGGACGTTTACATTCAGAATGGAAGCCTTGTCGGCTTACATATTATGTTATCTTATTTTTGACAATTAAGACTCCCCAAGAAATAGGTGATTTTAGTATATATATAAGTAACAGTTTGAGACAACGTGCTACCCATATAAATCCTTTATTATGCTTAATTGCCGATTGACTATAGATAATATGTGTGTATACGAGGGTCCAATTTGGACACTAGTCACGGGGCTAGGTCGTGACATAAAGTTTATCAAAATGGCTAAATAAAGGTAGAAAATTATTTAAAAAAGAAAATTAACATGAAATGGTTTATCTTTATGAGAATCTAATTAAGTTAAACTAAACTAAGATTAATATCTAACCAATCATAAACAACATAAGTAAATCAATTATTACAAACCGAATCAATAAAAATAAATAATAAATAACATATGAAAATATGACCCGACACTCAGTTTCTGTACGCCTGGACTAAGCTGTTGGGCCACCTGTGTTTTGGGCTTGTAGCCCAATTCTGGTGTATATCACAGTTGTATATATACTATATATCGGACTATATATAATGTATACAGTGTATACAATATTATTTTTGTATATCGAAATTGATACACACTGTATAGCACCAGTTTGTTTCCTGTATCTGTTGTATATCTCTGCATATCATATTGTATATATACTATATATCAGTATATATAATATTATTTTCTTACATATGAGACTGTATATATGCTGTATATTAGTGTATACAATATAGTTTTCCATTTGTATTTTGTGTATACAACCCAATATCAATATTCAAACCATGTATTTTAGCTTCTTTTCCATATATCAACTTTTCAGCAATTTGAGCAAGATGATTGTAGACTCAAAACTCAATAATATGTAAGGATGGAGTCCAAAGATATACTTGAATCGATATCGCATGCACCAACATAAAATTACATAAACATCTACTCATTTTAAACTAACCAATGAATATATCATGATATGTTAAGATATAAAATTGATGGGCATCCTAGAGGTTGATAACAACATATATTATATGTAGACAACGAAAAGGAAAGAAGAAATATATTCAAGTAACTAAGGGACGCGGAATTAATATATATGCTATACTAACTCAAATTTTAAAGAAAGAATTAAATCAATTAGGACATGAAAGTTCTAACTAAATAATAACTTAAGCATATTTTTATTATCTAAATCATGTTAAAAGAAGAAATTGAAAACATGAAAATCTATATTGTCAAAGAAAACTACTTGGAAAAATAATGAACAAAACTAAGTGCTTTAATGAAATAATCCTAACACATGCTAGCTAATTAATTCTAACACATGCTAACTATAAGAAATTTCTATCATTAATCTAACTATTCTTAATACATACTAAATAAAAGACTACGAATCAACTAAATATAAAACATGAAATAATTAAATAAAATAAAGCTGAGAAAAGATTTTACCTCTTTCCGGACAACGAGACTGAAGATGACGAGCGGAAGAAGACATCACCATCACCCAAGAGCTTGACGGAACTCCAATCAACAAAAAAAAAATTGAAAATTTAATTTCGAACATTCGTGGGTTCGACATTATAATAACTCTGTTCTTACCCTAAATTTCAACTTCAATTTCCTATTTTCCTCGAAGAAAAATATAGATTGAAAGTTAGAAATTTTCACAACTTTTAGGCTGAGGACAAGAGTCCAAAATCCTAGTCAAGTAAGGAAAATTTCTAACTTTGGGGTGGCTAAAAAACCTTCACTTCTTACTCTTTTTTAATGAGAATATGAGCCTTTATATAGGCTTCAAAACCCCCAAATTCTTCATGAATTTTCGATGTGGGGAATGAGATTTATTTTTTTTAGAAAAAACTAAAAAATTTAAAAATACAAACTATAATTAGACTAACCTAACTAACATTATATTTAGTAAAAAATAAAATCTTTTGAGATGATTTTTGAGTAACCACATAAATAGTAATCAAAGATATAGTTATATAGAAATATGTATATTAGACTAAAATTTATAAAAAGATAAAAATAGTTAGGAATAACATGAAAAAATCTTTGTTTTTATAAAAACTAATTATTTTAAAAATATTCTAAATTTAAAGAACCTTGATAGCTAATTTGCATTGTGGCGGATCAAAATTGGATGTCAACAACGATCAATCACGTATGACTTAATATATCCAGATTACAACTTAATCCCAAACTTCATGCCAACCTCATGTTTTTTCCACCATTAAATCAAGTCAAAACCCTCCCCCAAAAATAATTTTCTAGATTCTAAAGTTTAAGAATCAAATTTACAAGTTGGGAAAGTTACTAACTGTCACGCCCCGGGAGGGTACCCTAGACGTAACCGGCACCCGAAGGCCATTCCTGACCTCCGAGCGAACCACCTGGTCCAGTCACACATTCATTCAATCACATTCTCTTAGCGGAAACTCAATTAAAGAAATACTATTCATATATGGGGCCGAAGGCCAAACATTTACAAACCCAACAAGGCAATAAAATAAGACTCCTCAAAATAACAGTTCGACCTCCCCACACTCCAATCTATGAAGTCTCTATCAAAGTCTAAGAGGTGCCAATGACAAGTCCATGGCTACCAACAATCAAAGTAAAGGAAATGTCAACAAAACTGTACATGAAGGCTCAACATCCTCCGGAAACTAGGAGGACTCACCAACTGGCTGAGGGTGTATGTAGATCTTCAACGGAGCGCCGGTTGATGATCTCTAGTACCTGTCTCTGCATCATGAAACGATGCAGGCCAAATGGCATCAGTACATGGAATGTACGAGTATGTAAAATGGCCGAATACAACGAACATCACGAAAGAATTAATCAACTCGGAAGCTCAACTCAAGAGGAATAATAACTCAATCAAATGTCCTAAGTCTAAACAAGAATATGATTTAGACGGGACCAATCACATACAATTCAACTCAATCTGATTCAAAGTACTATCAAGACCTATTTGGGAGTTTCTCTTACCCGACAACCATCACTTATGAGCCAGTGAAAGTACAACAAACCGACGTTGTTGCCGCGTCCGTTCATACCTTGCCAGGGTATGAATGAATCAACCAATCATGGATCCAATCCAACCAACTCCTATAATTCAGGACAAACATCTCGGGGAAGCATCCGACTTTAACGGTTCAATCCCCCCATACGTTTGGCGACGTAGTTATTGGGTTCGAGTATGGACTTTACTCTTGCCCAATTCGGTGCTCGATACTCCTCCCAAGACTCAATTCTCATAAAACTCCATCCAATCAAATCATATCGACAAGTCTCATTACAATCTTGTCAACTCATCAACTCTATCATGATCAAATCTTTTCCAATCATACTATCCGATCAATCTCAGTCATACCTTTCAAAAGAAATTTGAATGCACATTTATAGCAACATATAAGCACAACCAATCATTTCCTCTATCCATTTACTCAATCTTTGAAACTCATCACAACTCCAAGGCTTTAAGTCAACAATTTAAGATAAGCAACATTTTTAAGAAAATAGCATCCTTCATCATAATCCACATAATTAAGAAGATCAATAAAACATATTTAACAACTCATCTTCATCGACTCATACTCACATAAAGGCTCAATTTAGGAACTTCTTGGCTCAACAACATCAACACATATAGAATCAAATACATAGGGGACAAAGTTCATACAAGCATAAACCATACCAAGAAACTCCATTTCTATGGAATCTAACCTCAAAGCAAGAATAGGGCACATGGGTGGACTCAACCCATGTTTTAGATAGCCTTACATACCTTAGTAAAGACTTGAAGAAAACCTTGTGGTTGGGTCTTCAATGGAGGACTCAAATCTTGAAGCTCTTGGACTCCTTTTTGTTGGAAATGGAGAAGAAGAAGAAAAGAGAGAGAAGCTAGAGCTTTTTAGAGAGAGGGTGAGGCTGCAAAATGTGTTCCCAAAAGACCAAGGGTAACATATATATAATTTGGGTAAGTTCCCAAATTACCCCTTCTCAAAAGTTCTGAAAATAGGCTAAAACGCAACTGGCGCGATAGTGGCGCATCGCGCCATTGCAGAGCCAGGCTGAATACGCCTAAAACCTGCACACCTCGTAGTGGCGCGCCGCGCCAGAGACCAAACTACTGAGGCATGTTTCTGGCGCGATAGTGGCGCGTCGCGCCCTTACAGCGCCAAGGCCATATTTTCTGGGTTCTGGAAATTTGGCCTGAAAAAACCTGCACAACTTTTAGTGGCGCATCGCGCCAAAGACCAAACTACTGAGGCATGTTTATGGCACGATAGTGGCGCGTCGTGCCCTTACAGCGCCAAGGCCATTTCCCCATTTCCCCAGCAGTTGCAACCCAGGCCAGAAATGAAATTTCTGCCGTGCTAGTCCATCTTAGGATCGTCATATCTTTTGACTCCGAACTCCAAAATTTACGTTCTTGGTGGCGTTGGAAAGAAGACTCAACAACCTTTGATTTGATGGGTCATGGGCCACCCAGATTGTCGTCTTTCAAGAGATAGGGTCATTAGAAGTCGACCCCTTATGCGAACTCCTACCCAAACTTAGCAACGACGAATCTTTTGGATTTAATTTGATCCTAGGGGTCCTTCATGACCCTACCTCACCTCTAACGCTGCTCAAATTCTCAAAGACTCATTTTGACTCATGCATACGCTCCTCAATACTCGAGTTCGACCCTACCCGTATACAAGAAGGGTTTGAATTCTAGGGGAAAATTTTGAGGGGTGTTACATTATCTCCCTCTTGGGATCATTCGTTCTCGATTGACGAGTGGCTAGGAATGGACTCAGGGTACAGATCACAATCAATATCCAGTCATTCAATCAATCAAATTTTCAAACAAATATCAATCAAAACTCAAAATGCACTAATGAATTCAAGTCAAGGAAATGTCGTTACCTTCAACATTCTCCTCGGTAGGCACGAATAGATGGGGATATTTAGATTTCATGGCTTCCTCCGCTTCCCATGTGGATTCCTCAACAAATTGGTTTCTCCACAGGACTTTGACTGAGGCGACTTCCTTGTTCCTCAGTTTGCGAACTTGGCGATCAAGAATTTGGACCGGAACCTCTTCATAAGACAAGCTATCCTTAATTCCAATGCTATCAATGGGGACTACCAACGAGGGATCGCCCAAGCACTTTTTCAACATCGAAACGTGGAATATCGGATGAATAGAGGCTAGCTCCAACGGCAATTCCAACTCATAAGCAACACTCCCAATCCGTCTCAAGATCTGGTAAGGACCAATATATCGAGGACTAAGCTTTCCCTTCTTTCCAAACCTCATGACACCCTTCATGGGTGACACTTTTAAATACACCCAATCATCCACCTCAAACTCTAAGTCTCTCCTTCTCACATTGGTGTAGGATTTTTGGCGGCTTTGGGCTGTCTTTAGCCTATCTTGGATAACTCTCACCTTCTCCATGGCTTGGTGAACAAGGTCAGGCCCAATCAACTCGGCTTCACCAACTTCAAACCACCCAATGGGAGATCTATACCTCCTCCCATACAAAGCTTCATAAGGAGCCATTTGAATGCTTGCATGATAGCTATTGTTGTATGCAAACTCTATGAGAGGTAAGTGATTATCCCAATTTCCCTTGAAGTCAAGCACACATGCCCTCAACATATCTTCTAATGTCTGGATGGTGCGCTCTGCTTGGCCATCTGTCTGGGGATGGAAGGCTGTACTCAAGTTCACCCTCGAACCTAATCCCTTCTGAAAGGATTTCCAAAATTGGGAAGTGAATTGAGCTCTTCTGTCTGAGATAATAGACAAGGGAACCCCATGCAATCTGACGATCTCCTGGATGTACAACTTTGCATAATCTTCTGTGGTATCAATAGTCTTAACCGCCAAGAAGTGAGCTGATTTCGTCATTCTATCCATAATCACCCAAATGAAATCATGTTGCTTTCGGGACTTCGGCAAGCCTGTAATAAAGTCCATATTGATCATCTCCCACTTCCATTCTGGAATTTCTATGTTTTGGGCTAAACCACATGGCCTTTGATGCTCAACCTTCACCTGTTGGCAATTCGGGCACTTGGAAACAAATTCCACAATATCCTTCTTCATCCCACTCCACCAATAGATTTTCTTCAAGTCATGATACATTTTCGTAGAGCCTGGATGAATGGAGTACCTGGAACTATGTGCTTTGGCCATAATCCTCTCTCGAACATCATCGACATCCGGCACACATAATCTATTTTGGTACCTCAACACGCCATCTCCCCCTTTGGTGAAAACCATTACCTCTTATTTGTGAACAATTCCCTTCAATTGGAGAAGGATGGGATCTTGGTCTTGCTTCTCCGTTACCTCTGCCACAAGTGAGGACGTAGACCCATCCTGAATAGTAACTCTACCTTCATTGTTCTCTTCTAGGTGAACTCCCAATCGGGCTAATCTGTGTACTTCCTTCGCCAATTCCCTCCTTCCCTCCTCCACATGGATAGTGCTACCCATAGACAACCTGCTAAGAGCATCAGCAACAACATTAGCTTTACCTGGATGGTAGAGGATGCTCATATCATAGTCCTTGAGTAGCTCAAGTCATCTCTTTTGCCTCAGGTTGAGTTCCTTCTGGCTAAAGACGTATTGCAAGCTCTTGTGATCGGTGAATACATCGATATGCACTCTATACAGGTAGTGGCGCCAGATTTTAAGCGCAAACACCACAGCCGCCAGCTCAAAGTCATAAGTTGGGTAATTCTTCTCGTGAACCTTAAGTTGTCTTGAAGCATAGGCTATCACCTTCCCCCTTTGCATCAACACAGAGCCCAAACCAATTCTGGATGCATCACAATAGATCACAAAACCCTCTGTACCATCGGGCAAGGTTAGAACAGGGGCAGTGGTTAGCTTAGTATTCAATTTCTGGAAACTCTCCTCACAAGCCTCAGACCATTGGAACTTAGCCTTCTTTTGAGTCAGCTTAGTCAATGGTGATGATATGGAGGAGAATCCCTCTACGAACCTTCGCTAATAGCCAGCCAAACCCAAGAAGCTCTTTATCTCTGTCGGGGATGTGGGTCTGGGCCAACTCTTTCCTGCCTCAATTTTTTGAGCATCAACCTGAATACCGTCTCCAGATATAATATGGCCTAGGAAGGCCACTGATGCAAGCCAAAATTCACATTTGGAGAACTTTGCATACAATACCTGGTCCTTCAAAGTTTGCAAGACGACTCTAAGATGATGGGCATGCTCCTCCTCATTCTTGGAGTAAACCAGAATATCATCTATGAACATAAGCACAAACATATCAAGATATGGCTTGAATACTCGGTTCATGAGATCCATAAAAGCGGCGGGGGCATTAGTCAACCCAAAGGACATGACTAAAAATTCAAAGTGGCCATAACGAGTCCGGAAAGCAGTCTTCGGAATATCATATTCTCTCACCTTCAACTGGTGGTAACCGGTTCTCAAGTCTATCTTTGAGAAGCACGTGGCACCCTGAAGCTGATCAAATAAATCATCTATTCTGGGGAGAGGGTATTTGTTGTTTATGGTAACCTTATTGAGCTGCCTATAGTCAATACACATCCTAAGGGACCCATCTTTCTTTCGAACAAATAGGACCGGAGCTCCCCATGGCGAGACACTCGGCCTAATAAATCCCTTATCTAACAAGTCCTTCAACTGCTCTTTCAACTCTTTCAACTCGGTTGGGGCTATTCTATAAGGAAGAATTGAGATAGACTGGGTATCAGGAAGAACATCAATCCCGAAGTCGATCTTCCTATTAGGAGAGACTCCAGACAGATCTTCAGGAAAGACATCCGGAAATTCATTGACAATCGAAACCGACTCAAGGGATGGAGACTCAATATTGTCACTTTTCACTCGGACAATGTGATAAACACACCCTTTTGAGATTAGCTTCCTAGCCCTAAGGTATGAAATAAACTTACCCCTAGGTGCAATCGGACTACCCTTCCACTCTATGACAGCCTCATTCGGGAATTTGAACGTGACAATCTGAGTTCTACAATCAATAGAGGCATAACAGACATAGAGCCAGTCCATGCCAAGGATCACGTCAAAGTCAACCATGTCCAACTCAACTAGGTCGACTAAGGTATCCCTGTGATAAATGGACACAGTGCAATCTCTATAGACTCTCTCAGCTAAGACAGAATCACCGACAGGAGTGGCCACACTAAAAGGCTCAAGAAGACGTTCAGGAATTTTATCGAATTTACTAGCCACATAAGGAGTCACAAAAGATAGGGTGGCACCCAGATCCATCAATATATAACAATCAAAAGAAGAGACTCGAATCATACCCGTCACGACATTTTGAGAGTCCTCTTGATCTTGGCGACTACCCATGGCATATAAACGGTTTGTACCTCCACCGGTGCCTGAAGTAGTGCCCCTTTGATTACCTCTAGCCGGTGGTGCGGTGGTAGAATGTTGGGCCCTGTTCCCCCAAGCTGGACACTCCTTCTGAAAATGGTCTATTTGGCCGCATTTATAACAACCCATCCTTCCCACTCTGCACTTTCCCAAGTGAAACTTACCACACTTGATGCATGGTGGCTTTTCTTGCGCACCTTGACCCATGCTAGCTTGGGATTGAGAACCCTGGGGTCTGAAATTCTGGCGGCCTTGCCCCTGCCGATCATACCTGTTTTGCGGCATCGGTGCACTGGCGGTAGATGAGGCATAGTTGGAAGGCCTCTTCTGGAAGAAGGACCTGTTGCCCTTACCTTGTCTCTGCTCATTCTCATGGCCCGCCGATTTTGCCTTCTTGCTCAGGTGCTCTTCTCTGTCCTTTCCTTTCTCATCCTCCACCTGTTGGGCATACACCATTAATTTGGAAAGATCCATATCCGAGATCAATAATGTTGCCTTGCACTCCTTCTTCACATGCCTCCCTAATCCGGAGACGAACTTCCTCATCTTTGACCTCACATCCGGAATCATTTCTGGAGCATACCTGGATAGCTGAATGAACTTCAGGCCATACTCCTTAACTGTCATTCCCTCCTGTTTCAGATTAACAAATTCCTCCACCTTCGCTTCCCTCAATTCTCGGGGAAAGAAGTGGTCAAGAAAAGCTCCCTCAAATTCATCCCACCTAGCAGGTTCAGCATCTTCACCTCTACCTTGCTCCCATTGGTTATACCAAATGTTTGCCACCTCTTTGAGTTGATAAGACACCAACTCAACCCCCTCAATTTCCATAGCATGCATAGCTTTCAGGATTTTCCACATTTTATCAATAAAGTTTTGGGGATCTTCATCAACCTTAGAACCCGTGAATGCCGACGGATTCTTTTTCAGAAAGTCTATAATTCTAGTGGCAGCAGATGGCTCCTAGGAGCTAAAGCTAAGAGTCGGCAAACTCTGATTACCACTTCGAGCAGCCATTAGTTGCGTGAGCATTGCAATTGCCTCTTAAAATTCTGCCTCTGATGTGGGTGCAGGTGGAGTAGATGGCACTTGAGGTGCCTCCGCATATCTCGCGGGTCGGCCTCTAGCCCTTGCTGGGCGTGCCTCTGACTGTGGCATCCCTGCATTATCAACATTCCTCTAGCTAGCAGTACGTTTAGGAGGCATTATCTGTAACGTACAAACACACGAATTAGAAAGGAGTTTTATAGAGTTTAACTGTATCGCACGAGTTCAGAGTATGAGAGAAGTGAAACAATTCCTAATGTCCTATAGCCTCCTGCTTATAAGTGTAGTGCACAACACACCCATAAGCAAGACTCTACTAGACACGGCTTCATAGACTTCCTAGGACACTTGAACTCTGTGCTCTGATACCATGTTTGTCATGCCCCGGGAGGGTACCCTAGACGTAACCGGCACCCGAAGGCCATTCCTGACCTCTGAGCGAACCACCTGGTCCAGTCATACATTCATTCAATCGCATTCTCTTAGCGGAAACTCAATTAAAGAAATACTATTCATATATGGGGCCGAAGGCCAAACATTTACAAACCCAACAAGGCAATAAAATAAGATTCCTCAAAATAACAGTTCGACCTCCCCACACTCCAGTCTATGAAGCCTCTATCAAAGTTTAAGAGGTGCCAATGACAAGTCCATGGCTACCAACATTCAAAGTAAAGGAAATGTCAACAAAACTGTACATGAAGGCTCAACATCCTCCGGAAACTAGGAGGACTCACCAACTGGCTGAGGGTGTAGGTAGATCTTCAATGGAGCGCCGGTTGATAATCTCTAGTACCTGTCTCTGCATCATAAAACAATGCAGGCCAAATGGCATCAGTACATGGAATATACGAGTATGTAAAATGGCCGAATACAACGAACATCACAAAAGAATTAATCAACTCGGAAGCTCAACTCAAGAGGAATAATAACTCAATCAAATGTCCTAAGTCTAAACAAGAATATGATTTAGACGGGACCAATCACATAAAATTCAACTCAATCTAATTCAGAGTACTATCAAGACCTATTTGAGAGTTTCTCTTACCCGACAACCATAACTTATGAGCCAGTGAAAGTACAATAAACCGACGTTGTTGCCGCGTCCGTTCATACCTTGCCAGGGTATGAACGAATCAACCAATCATGGATCTAATCCAACCAAGTCCTATAATGTCAGGACAAACATCTTGGGGAAGCATCTGACTTTAACGGTTCAATCCCCCCCTAAGTTTGGCGACGTAGTTATTGGGTTTGAGTATGGACTTTACTCTTGCCCAATTCGGTGCTCGATACTCCTCCCAAGACTCAATTCTCATAAAACTCCATCCAATCAAATCATATCGACAAGTCTCATTACAATCTTGTCAACTCATCAACTCTATCATGATCAAATCTTTTCCAATCATACTATCCGATCAATCTCAGTCATACCTTTCAAAAGAAATTTGAATGCACATTTATAGCAACATATAAGCACAACCAATCATTTCCTCTATCCATTTACTCAATCTTTGAAACTCATCACAACTCCAAGGCTTTAAGTCAACAATTTAAGATAAGCAACATTTTTAAGAAAATAGCATCCTTCATCATAATCCACATAATTAAGAAGATCAATAAAACATATTTAACAACTCATCTTCATCGACTCATACTCACATAAAGGCTCAATTTAGGAACTTCTTGGCTCAACAACATCAACACATATAGAATCAAATACATAGGGGACAAAGTTCATACAAGCATAAACCATACCAAGAAACTCCATTTCTATGGAATCTAACCTCAAAGCAAGAATAGGGCACATGGGTGGACTCAACCCATGTTTTAGATAGCCTTACATACCTTAGTAAAGACTTGAAGAAAACCTTGTGGTTGGGTCTTCAATGGAGGACTCAAATCTTGAAGCTCTTGGACTCCTTTTTGTTGGAAATGGAGAAGAAGAAGAAAAGAGAGAGAAGCTAGAGCTTTTTAGAGAGAGGGTGAGGCTGCAAAATGTGTTCCCAAAAGACCAAGGGTAACATATATATAATTTGGGTAAGTTCCCAAATTACCCCTTCTCAAAAGTTCTGAAAATAGGCTAAAACGCAACTGGCGCGATAGTGGCGCATCGCGCCATTGCAGAGCCAGGCTGAATACGCCTAAAACCTGCACACCTCGTAGTGGCGCGCCGCGCCAGAGACCAAACTACTGAGGCATGTTTCTGGCGCGATAGTGGCGCGTCGCGCCCTTACAGCGCCAAGGCCATATTTTCTGGGTTCTGGAAATTTGGCCTGAAAAAACCTGCACAACTTTTAGTGGCGCATCGCGCCAAGGACCAAACTACTGAGGCATGTTTATGGCACGATAGTGGTGCGTCGTGCCCTTACAGCGCCAAGGCCATTTCCCCATTTCCCCAGCAGTTGCAACCCAGGCCAGAAATGAAATTCTTGCCGTGCTAGTCCATCTTAGGATCGTCATATCTTTTGACTCCGAACTCCAAAATTTATGTTCTTGGTGGCATTGGAAAGAAGACTCAATGACCTTTGATTTGATGGGTCATGGGCCACCCAGATTGTCGTCTTTCAAGAGATAGGGTCGTTAGAAGTCGACCCCTTATGCGAACTCCTACCCAAACTTAGCCACGACGAATCTTTTGGATTTAATTTGATCCTAGGGGTCCTTCATGACCCTGCCTTGCCTCTAACGCTGCTCAAATTCTCAAAGACTCATTTCGACTCATGCATACGCTCCTCAATACTCGAGTTCGACCCTACCCGTATACAAGAAGGGTTTGAATTCTAGGAGAAAATTTTGAGGGGTGTTACATTATCTCCCTCTTGGGATCATTTGTTCTCGAATGACTAGTGGCTAGGAATGGACTCAGGGTACAGATCACAATCAATATCCAGTCATTCAATCAATCAAATTTTCAAACAAATATCAATCAAAACTCAAAATGCACTAATGAATTCAAGTCAAGGAAATGTCGTTACCTTCAACATTCTCCTCGGTAGGCACGAATAGATGGGGATATTTAGATTTCATGGCTTCCTCCGCTTCCCATGTGGCTTCCTCAACAAATTGGTTTCTCCACAGGACTTTGACTGAGGCGACTTCCTTGTTCCTCAGTTTGCGAACTTGGCGATCAAGAATTTGGACCGGAACCTCTTCATAAGACAAGCTATCCTTAATTCCAATGCTATCAATGGGGACTACCAACGAGGGATCGCCCAAGCACTTTTTCAACATCGAAACGTGGAATACCGGATGAATAGAGGCTAGCTCCGACGGCAATTCCAACTCATAAGCAACACTCCCAATCCGTCTTGCAGCAGCAATATCGCGAAAATGATCTTGCAGCAGCAATATCACGAATATGATCTTGCAGCAGCAATATCGCGAAAAAAAAAATAAAAAATATTTTGAATTACTTTCTCACCTTCTGATTGTTGAACGCCACAATGAATTATTAATAAAAAATCATGATAGTCGGCCCGTTGGTTCTTTGTCACTCCCTGAAGTGAATCAGGCAAATTATAACCAACGAGAAAGAGGCATGGCCCCAGTCGTGGTCGTGGTCAAAGAAGAAATTTTAATCATGATACTCGGCTGGCACCGAGAAATGACCAGCAATATAAAAGGCAGGGTAAAAAGTCAGAAGCTTTACCAAAGAATAATTTAGAAAGTGTATGTCATAGATGTGGAGGTGTGGGGCACTGATCGTGGATTTGTCGGTCGTCAAAACGTCTGGTTCAACTATATCAGGCATCATTAAAAAGGGCAAAAAATAATCCAGAAATAAATTTTATCTCTGAAGATAATATTGAACCTATGCATTTAGATGTAGCTGATTTCTTTAATTTTTCAGACGAAAATATAAATATTGACAAGACTAATAATATGTAAATATTTTTCTTTTTATCTGTATTAAATATGATGTTTGTATTTTCCTAGTCAATGTAAATAAATAAAATTTGTGTAATATACCATGTGTTAATACTTATTTTATTTCTTATTGAAGAAAATATAGAAATACCTCAAATCTTGTTTGGATCAATGATAAATCAAGAGGATATTTGCGTAATTGATAGTGGAACAACTCATGATATTTTTAAAGACGAGAAATATTTTTCCAATTTGCTTAGAAGAAAAGCTAATTTTACTACAATATCTGGTAATTCAAAAATGATAGAAGGCTCCGGAAGAGCTACTATAATTCTGTCTAAGAGGATAAAAATTGTTATAGAAGATGCATTATTTTCTTCTAAATCTCCAAGAAACTTGTTAAGTTTTAAAAATATCCGCAGAAATGGATATCATGTTGAGACACTAAATAAAATGAATATTGAATATCTTGGTATAACCAAGAGTGTCTCAGGCCAGAAATATATTTTGGAAAAATTACCAACTTTTTCTTTTGGCCTATATTATGCAAAAATTAGTGCAATTGAAGAACATATGATCGTAAACCAGAAGTTTACCGATCCAAATATATTTGTGCTATGGCATAATCGAATAGGTCATGCTGGATCAATAATGATGAGATGAATTTTTGAAAATTCAACTGGACATCCGTTAAAGAACCAAGAGATTCTTACAAATGATGAATTTTTATGTGCTGCTTGTTATTAAGACAAATTAATTGCCAGACTATCGACCCTGAAGGTTGGCATCGAATCTCCTGACTTTTTAGAACGTATTCATGGAGATATATGTGGACCTATTCATTCACCTAGTGGATTGTTTAGATATTTTATAATCTTAATAGATGCATCATCTAGATGGTCTCATGTGTGCTTATTATCATCTCACAACCTGGCATTTGCAATGTTGTTAGCACAAATAATAAGATTGAGAGCGCAATTCACAGATTATCCATTTAATGATTATTGCTTATCAATTGGGATAAAAATTGAACATCCTGTTGCTCATGTTCATACTCAAAATGGCCTTGTTGAATCATTTATAAAGCGCCTACAATTGATAGCAAGACCTCTACTAATGAAAACAAAATTATCAATTACTGTTTGGGGTCATGCTATCTTACATGCAGCAGCACTTGTACATCTTAGACCGATACATTATAATAAATACTCTCTGTCACAATTAGTATTTGATCATTAACCAAATATAGCCCATTTAAGAATTTTTGGTTGTGCGGTATACGTGCCTGTAGCACCACCACAACGTACAAAAATGGGCCCTCAACGAAGGTTGGGCATATATGTTGGGTTTAACTCATCCTCCATAATTCGATACCATGAACCGTTGACTGGAGATTTATTCACTGCTCAATTTGCAGATTGTCGGTTTGATGAAACACTTTTCCCGCTATTAGAGGGAGAGAAAAAGGAACCCGAAATAGAAAAAAAAATTGCGTAGAAAGTTTTATCACTATCATATTTTGATCCACGTACCCGCACATGTGAGAAGGATGTCCAGAAGATCATCCACTTACAGAAAATAGCAAATCAAATGCCAGATGCATTTACTGATTTGAAACGGATAACTAAGTCACATATCCCTGCAGTTAATGTGCCTATCCAGATTGATGTTCCAAAAGGATCATCTACAAGTATCATAGCTTCTGAATCCCAAACACGCCAGAAGCGTGGTAGACCACTGGGTTCAAAGAATAAAAATCCTAGAAAGAGAAATGCGAAAAATAATAAAGATGATACTACACAAGAACTTCCTGAAGAAGGTCAACATTTGAATAATCCTGATATTCTTGAAAAAATCAGTGAACCTGAGACTCAAGTGAATGAAGAACTTTTAATAAGTTCTACCGGTGATGAGATAAATCTAGATCGATCAAAAATTATAGTGGATAATATTTTTGCATATAATGTTGCAATTAACCTCATGCAAGATAGTGAAAGTCTTGAGCCTAAATCCGTCAAAGATTGTCGACGTAGATGTGATTGACCAGAATGGCAAAAGGCAATTCAATTAGAATTAGACTCACTTGCTAAACGTGAGGTCTTTGGACCCGTAGTCCAAACCCCTGAAGGCGTAAAACCAATTGGCTATAAATGGGTTTTTATACGAAAATGAAATAAGAGAAATGAAATTATAAGATACAAGGCACGCCTTATTGCACAAGGATTCTCTCAAAGACCCGGGGTTAACTATGAAAAAATATATTCACCTGTTATGAATGGAATAACATTTCGATATCTCATCAGTTTAGCTGTACAAATCTTAATATACATCTAATGGATGTAGTTACAACTTACTTTTATGGTTCACTTGATAATGAAATTTACATGAAAATTCCAGAAGGATTGAAATTGCCTGAAGCATGTAAAAAGTCTCGGAAAATATACTCAATAAAACTGCAAAGATCATTATATGATCTGAAATAATCAGGGCGTATGTGGTATAATCGTCTTAGTGAGTACTTAATAAATGAAGGCTATATAAATGATGTTATTTGTCCATGTATTTTTATTAAGAAAACAAAATCGGAGTTTGTTATACTCGCCATTTATGTTGATAACATAAATTTCATTGGAACCCCTGAAGAGGTCCAAAAGGCGATTGAGTATCTAAAAAAAGAATTTGAGATGAAAAACCTTGGAAAGACAAAATTTTATTTAGGTCTGCAAATTGAACATTTAGCAGACAAGGTTTTTGTCCACCAATCTGTCTACACTAAGAAAATTTTAAAAAGATTTTACATGGATAAAGCACATCCATTAAGTACTCTAATGGTTGTACGATCACTTGAAGTGGAAAAAGATCAATTTCGACCTCCAGAAGAGGATGAAGAAATTTTTGGTCCTGAAGTACCATATCTCAGTGCTATTGGTGCACTTATGTATCTTGCTAACGCAACTAGACCTAATATAACATTTTCTGTTAATTTGCTAGCAAGGTATAATTCATCTCCAACGCGAAGGCATTGGAACGGTATCAAACATATTTTGTGATAGCTGAAGGGTACTATTGATATGGGTTTGTTTTATACTAACAAAGGTTGCGTAGACCTTATTGGTTATGCAAATGCAGGTTATTTATCAGACCTACATAAAGCTCGATCTTAGACAGACTCTCTATTTACATATGGAGGAACTGTTATATCATGGCGATCTACAAAATAGTCCATTGTTGCTACTTCTTCAAATCATGCTGAAATAATAGCAATTCATAAAGCAAGTAGAGAATGTGTGTAGTTGAGATCGATGATACAGTTCATCAAAGAAAGATGTGGTCTGGAAAATGATGTTAAAGTACCCACAGTTATATTCGAAGACAATACCGCATGCATAGCTCAGTTGAAAGGTGGCTTCATAAAAGGAGACAGAACGAAATATATTTCACCAAAATTATTTTTCACACATGATCTACAGAAAAATGGTGATATTGATGTACAACAAGTTCGTTCAAGTGATAATTTTGCAGATTTATTCACAAAGGCATTACCAACATCAACTTTTGAGAAATTAAGATATAAGGTTGGAATGCATCGTGTCCAAAATATCAAATGAAGCTTTCATCAAGGGGAGTAAAATACGCGCTGCACTCTTTTTTCCTTAACCAAGATTTTGTCCCACTGGGTTTTGCTGGTAAGGTTTTTAATGAGACAACACTCAAGGCGTATTACCAAATATGTGTACTCTTTTTCCCTCATTAGACTTTTTCCCACTGGGTTTTTCTTAGTAAGGTTTTAACGAGACACAAGATTTATAGATGTTCAGGATAACTATGTTTAATTATTCTTTGACATCCAAGGGGGAGTGTTAGGTATTGAATATTTCTATTTAGTGGATGTCAAGGTGGGCAACTTGCCCACTTGGTATGTAATGATAGTTTCTTGCCTATATAAGGCACAATTTGTGCAAAAGAAAACATAGAAAAGAAATAGATACATACTGCCATTAAATATTTTTTGCTCTGCTTAGTTTTCCCTTTCTTTCCTCTTATTATCCACACCTTATTTTGCTAAATTTAGTTTATTTTATAACAGAATGAAGGTTGTGAATGTTGTTATAAATGGTATTAACAATAATGTATATGAATGTGAAAAGTGAAGTATAAAAAGAATTTAAAGGGATAATTTGCTATTTACCTATTTTATACCGGGATAAGTTATCTCGTGATTAGTATACTACCTAAGAGGAGGGATAACTTATCTCAGTACTAATTATTTATTGCGGGATAAGTTATTCAAAACTTGTCAACCAAACAACAAATTAAGTGTCACTATAATTTAATCCCAAGACTATTTGGTGTTATCCTTCACACCAAACGACCCCTAACACCGTGTTTGGATGGTTGTTGCCCGTTGTATTGTATTGTTAACTTAGGTATAATGTTAGTTTTGATTGTTACCTAAATTTTATTGTATCTTATCATTTAAATCCATAGTTAGGTAACGACAAAAAGTCCTATTTTATGTAACTATCAATTTGGTGTGATCGGAACATTACCTTAATATTTTCTTCTTATTTATTTTTTCACTTATTATTCAATAATCTTATCTTATCTTATCCTTTATCCTGTCCTTTCGTAGTAGCTCTATATATACCTTACCTTTCTTATAGGCTTATTATTCAAAGAGATATATGTCAAAAACACATATAAATTATCCCATTTTTTTGAGTTTCATATCTGAACTATTAGAAGTATAAGTTACATACCTAAACTATCATTTATTAGTTTGATAAATACATCTCAATGTTGTGTATAATACACTCTTTCTACTCTCTCTATTTTTTGAAAAACTTTTGTCACGTGGCATCACACAATGGATAAAACATTCCACTTTGATACTAAATAAATAAATTATTAATATTAGTAAAGTAAAAAACTAAATTATTTCTATCCCCAAAAAAGAAATTATTTTTTTAAAAATAAAAATAAAAATATTTTTCACACCCACTCCACCCCCTGGACAATCTCCGTCCCTTTATTTATACTTCTTTTATAAAATATTTTTAAAGAAATCATACTTCACCTCCTCCCCCACTAATTCCTAAAAAATATTATTATTTTTATTTTTAAAAAAATATTATTATTTATTTTTTTAAAAAAAAATTTATATCCGCTCAATCTAACCTTCCGCTCTTAATTTTTTTTTTATATATATTTTTCTCATTTTGTGTTAAATATGTACATATATTTTTAGAAAAAAATATTTCTACTTACGTACTTAATATAACAATAATAAAAGTCTTGCAGCAAGTAAAAAATACTTTTCTAAAATCATATGTATATCTCTAACACAAAACGAAAAAACAATTTGGAAGCGGAGGGTTAGGTGGGCTTGGTAGAATTTATTTTTTTAAATTAAAATAATATCTAAATTATATTTTGAAGTGGGGGGGGGGGGGAGGGTTATGGTGAGAGAAAGTGATGGAGTGGGAGAAGCAAAAAACAATTGGGGGGCGGAGGGGGGAAGGGGGACAGTAATATTTTAACCTTTAATTTTAACTAATTCTCATAATTTATTTTATTTTTATTTTTTTAGAGTGTGATGTCACAATTTTTTTACATGAAAAAGAGAGTGTAGTACACGCACCATGATGAGAGTGGAATAAAAGAGAGAGGTGTGTTTCTCAAACTAATAAGTGATAATTTAGATATGAAAGTCACACTTCCAATATTTTAGGTATGAAACTCAAAAAATAGAGGGTAGTTTAGGTGTGTTTTTGACACTTATCTTTTATTTAAATTGTTGATGTGTGACATTATATAATGACGGATAATGATATAATCTATCCACATGTTGCATTCATTAAACAATATAATATCATACAATACGACACGATATATTATGAAACAATATGTAACAATCATCCAAACAAAGTGCAAGTGTATAATAGAATTGTGTTCATGGACAATTTTTTGTTGTTATTTTTAACAAAATAATTGTTGTCACATAATTTTTGATCTTGTGGCTAAAATTTCATGATAGAGATTGAAAATTGATTATTTGTAAAATTTATTTGAAGCTGTGACATTTAGACAATTTATAAAAAAAATTAACCAAGTGCCCTTTGAAATTGGTGTAAATTTCCTCCTTTGTTTTTAAGGATTTTATAAATATAGACTTCTTTATTTTACATATATTGTATGACATTTTACCCTTTTACATTTTTTTTTGGTAATTAGAACTTTATTAATCACCAAAGTAGTAATTACAAAGCTAAGCTAGCAAAACTCTACTAGCTATCTCAAGTGAATCAAAATTTAGCTTTTAGACTCAAACACTTTAGAAGCTAGAAGTCTCAAGGAATAATCTGGCTGATACAGTAGCTCGAACACAACTAACACAAGCAATACTTCGTGCTATATTCTCCATTGCAATCTTTTGCTTCTCAAAAAATCTTGCATTGCGTTCCTTCCAGATTGCATGTATAAACTTTGTGTAGATTAACTTTAAAATCTAGGCTTGATGGCTTCTCTTCTTAGTCTGCTGTAGTATCCATTGTGCCATTGCAATCCATGTATTGTTTTAAGGCTGGTTCAATCCTATCCATCGAAGTAATCTTCTCCATAGTGACTTGGAAAAAGGACAATCAAAGAACAAATGATCTCTTGTTTCCTCTGTCTGTTTACACATAACATATGTAGGATCAACTTGTAATCTCCACTTCAATAACCTGCTTGTCGTAAGGAATCTGTTTTGAATTTGTAACCACAAAGTAAAAATAGCTTTGGGTCTAGCTGAGTTACGACATTGTTACGATCCAACCCACGGGGCTGTGAGGCACCTACTCTAACACCTAGATAGGAGAACCCTTACAGATATAACATGCGAGAGTTTAACAATTACCACATACCAGCTAAAAAGTCAGGAATACACCATAATTAAAAATTTTAAAACTCTAAGTTTCATTACTAGAAACATACTAACACCCCCAAGAATACTAGTCTAAATGGGTATAAGAGAGCTTCTAAAAATATAGAATATAAATAAAGTAATGACACAACTCCCACCATAAGGAAGGAAGAGTAGAAGCTGTTGGAGAATCATCTTCGTCTTCACCTAACAAAAATCATTGACCCTGCAACCAGACTATGACAAGTGGCATAGCAAGAGTAGTATCAGTACAAACAACACGTGCTGGTAGGCATCATCGTCAACCCGATACCCACTGCATAATATAAAGAAATCAACAAGAATAAAACATGCTCTTAAGAAATACACCGCCAAACCTTTATGTGCAACTCTTACTACTCTCGATAACCTCATTAAATTCATTCAAGACTAACTCTCATCCCTTCTAGTTGGTCCACTACCAACTCTAATACAAATCAAGGCCTAACCTTTCTACCACATAGAAGAGTTTTCAAACTACGGGCCACTACTAACTCTATTTAACAAGTCTATTACCTTTATCTTTCACACCAATACCTGGCCTTAGAATGATTGACATCTCACTTGGAAAAGGTAAATATTTAAGTGAACTAAGACTTACCTCATAAGCGTACTAGCCCACTGTGGCGGGACCTATCCCGTTCTGACGACCTTGCCACAGCGAGATTCCTCCTGCTAGAGTGGCCTGGCTGGAGACAATAACTCTGCTTCTCCTCTAATTCTTTTTTTTCATATATACCAACAGGACACCATCAATAGCTGATTCTAAGTCACTAATCTTATTAAACCACACATAAACTACTCTCCGCTTTTTTACTACAACCTCACACCTACGATACTGATTCATATAGCAACCAGCATAATATGAACATGCATATATATAGAAGCATATTACCAATTTACTATTTTAAGAGCAATATACAATTCCACCATGTAAATCTCAATTACAACTTCTAACATGATAACACTTGGACCTTCGGTTCATTCGTATCAATTATTACCTAGAATGGACATGCTCAATTATAATCAAGTTAGTTTCTCTATCATCACACATATAGCCAAGATCAATTTACAGATGATAGACACACAATGGTTCTCTCATGGAATCCATATCTAAACTATTAGTGTGTCGATATGACACCCAATCCAATATTTAGTATGTATCAAAATGTGACACTCGATCCAATATATATGTCAAAACGTGATAT
This sequence comes from Solanum dulcamara, assembly GCF_947179165.1. Taxonomy (NCBI): domain Eukaryota; kingdom Viridiplantae; phylum Streptophyta; class Magnoliopsida; order Solanales; family Solanaceae; genus Solanum; species Solanum dulcamara. Next base: position 10,278,732 of record NC_077242.1, read on the forward strand.
CCAATTCAATATATGTGTCGAAATATGACACACGATTCAATATATGTGTCTAAACACGATACTCGATCCAATATCACAATCACAATGTATAATCACAGTCCACAATGAATAGTTCAATACTTACACAATCAAATAATCAGGCTCATTGCATGTAATTGTTCACAAATAATCATTTCATTAGTTTTATTTCACTTTATTTCATGAACGTGCATCACTTAAACATTTCGCGTGTAATTGTCACTATAAACACCGACATATAAATACATATCCATATTGGCCCCTCCTCGAGTATCACAAGTCTCAAGATCTCACTCTAACCCAGCAATTTCTTAACACATTAACTTTACAAGGACATTAACCATATCAACAAGAAGTATTAAGGTTAACAATCAAGGACTAGACTATTATCATTAGTCACAACATAATCATAACTCACATAGCACATTCCTACCATAAATAACAATAACAACATATTCAGCCATCCAGACTCCGTACCCGAAGGTCTAAACATGAAATCTTCCATCAATCTATGATACATTATGCAATGGAAATAAATTTATAACTACTCAATTAAGAAACCTAGCATAGCTGCGCGCCAAACAACTGCTGCAGAAGTTTGATCGCGAACCTTGGCTCCTTTTAGTGAAACTTTAGCTTGTTCTTGGTCTAAAATAATAGCATAATACAAAATCAATCACAAATGGCCTATATACTTCTAGATTATATGCAAACCCCAAATCCCAAGCCAGTCCTATGATTTTCCCACCCCAACTAGGGTTTTCCTACCGCTGGTTTCAAGACAAAAGCCTCCCTCAATGATCACCCACCAATAATTGCGGGTTCTAGAAATTGAATTACAAGTTTAAGGAGTAAATTACTTACCTTTAGCATAAATTAGAGTGAAAATCAATAGAAAATCGCCCTAGATCACTTTTGGTCTTTTAAGAACGAAGTGAGAATAAAATAATCCATTCTGGGTTTTTCCAAAATTTAAATTCCGTCTGTCCTGCCACAACGGGACCATTCTGCTTTAGCAGTACCACCACAGTGGCCTAATTCCCGCTATAGAGGCTTTACACAGACAATGCTTAGTAAAATGGGCATACATTTTTACTCCGAACTCCAATTAAGGCAAATTTGGTAGAGTTAGAAAGCAAACTCATAGATATTTAATTTGACAGGTCATGGGTCATCTAATTTATTATAGGCTGAGAGATATGATTGTTTGAAATAGACCTTAGTTTTAACTCAAGTCCAAAACTAAATGGAAAGACACTTTCAACTCAACTTCGAGATAGGAGCATACCACAACCTTAATTCACAACTAATGCACTTACATACCAAGGTATTGATCCTAACCTTATGATGAATGAGATTCGTATACCTTTACTGCAGATATTTTTTTCTCACAACTCAATCCACCGAGCCGTGCGGGCAATCACTATACACCCTAAGTAGGAGAACCCTTAACCATTCTAAGAAATATTGCGGAAATTAAATCAAATTTGAATAATTAAACCAAGGTTCTAAAGAAAACTATATCAACTTAGAACATCTCAATTATACAAAAAATCCCACGGATACTAGTCTAAATATGTACAAGAGCTTCTAAGGGTAGTAATAAAATAAAAGACCAATGACTCAGCTTCCATCATAAGAAAGAAAAATTAGAAGCTGTTGGAGGATTCCTTTCGTCTTCACCTAAGAGACATAACTGATCCTTCAACTATACTATGCCAAGTGGCATAGCAAGAGTGGCATCAGTACAAACAACATGTACCGATAGGCATCATTGTTCAATTTGATATCCATCGCATAATATATGAACAGAGAAATAAGAGATATCATAATAATTAAGTTTATCTATCCCAACCAAATAAGTACACTTTTGACTCCCACCTTAAGGTGTTCACCACTCTAAACATCAAAGTTCCACTACCATTCTAGTTACAACTTAAGACCTATGGGTTATGAGCCTACCATACTACTGTTCATTCACTATAACAGTCCCCACCTAACAATCTTAACCACTCAATGATTTCACCTAACCATCATTAGTCCTAGTCCAACTGTCTTACAACACCAGACATATCCATCTCACAACCACACTCTCTAACTCACCCCGAGTTCTAGATAGCCACTACCCCTACCATAATTACTCATGGAAATCACAATGGTAAAGCTCTCTGGCAGCTAGAAACCTTAACTTCTAAATCTATAAATATAGAATATGATTATACCATATAGATCACATCGAGGTCTAACAGAGCCCATTCTCTTATCCACCAATAAGTTTATTCAAGATCATAATTCCTTATAACTAACACACCTCAACTTAAGAGTTTACTTACAGGTCCTTAGTCCGTGGCTCATCTACCACTAACCTTATTATTATATAAAAATAGAGATATCATCAAGTCCTCTCATGGGACCATCTACACATACATACTTGGCCCTCTTAAGGGACTCAATCTAGTTATATTTGTGTCGGAGCATGACACTCGATCCAAGAATGTGTTAGAACGTGACATCAGATCTAAATATATGTCAAAATATGACATTCAATCCATATATATTTCAAAACGTCACCTCCGATCTAATTATACAAACCAACCATAAAATACCATCAATAAATCACATTATATCAACAGAGCAGGTTCATCACAAACAAGCCAACAAGTAATCATTAATATAAAATTAAGTAGAGATTGATGATAAACCTTAAGAGTTCATAGCTTCCCAAAGATTAGATGTGAATGTCAACACACCAACCCACATGAGTCTATTCCATACTTGCTCTTGTACTAGGAGACTAGTAACCTGGACTCTGATAGACACAATAGACTTCTCTAATCAACATTTGGATAACTATCAAACATTTGGTTATAAGCTTGTCTGATCAGGATTCTCTTACCAACATTGACATTATGTAGTAAATGCAGAAGGTCTTTAGTTCTCAGAACCTTTCTAACCATCCAACATGCTTGCTTAGGAATCCTGACTTCTTCCATGCCTTGGCCTTTGATATAGTAGCTATGCACCTACTAAATCCATAATCTATCTTGTTTCTGTTCTATGTTCCAACACATCTTTAATATTGATGCTTTGTTCCATATCTTTAAATTCACCAAATTGAGCCCCCCAGTAACCTTTGGTGTACACATCTTCTCCCAAGACAACAATGCGTTCTTAGTTATAACATTATTTGCAAACCATATATAGCTTCTGCAATAGCCTTGGATTATTTTTATCACTTTAGCTGGCAGCACAAACAATTGTGCTTAGTAGGCATGAACCCCCAAAATCACTGTCTTTACTAATTGTATTCTCTCTGCATATGATAGTTTTTTTTTGTCCAAGAGAAGATTTTTGCTACAATTCTATCTATCAAAGGTTGCCATTGGGTAATACTAAGCTTTTTGGTGGACAATGGTATTCTAAGGTACCTAAATAACAAATCACCTAGACTATACCCCAATACCTGCTGGATTTGAGACTTTACCAATCTTGATACCCTCTCCAAAATATATGGCACTCTTTCACAACTTAGCTTGCAAACCTGAAGAAGCTATAAACACAGAGAATTTTTTCATGCAATAACTGTACTGAGTTTATCTCCCCTCTAGCAAACATGAGGAGATCATCTGTAAAGCATAAGTGAGTTATTCTGAGTCTGCTGCACATAGGATGATACTTGAATTGCTTGTGGTTAACCAGGTCATTAAGTTCCTACTCAACTACTCCATGACTATAGAAAATAGAAAAAGTGGACATTGGATCCCTTTGCCTAAGCGTTATAGCTACCTCAAATGGTTTTGTAAGTTCGCCATTGATAGGGAAGGAAAAAAAACAGTAGTTACACATTGCATAACCCAGCCTATGAATCTGATAGAAAATCTCAATCATGTCATTACTTGTTCTAAAAATTTCCAATCAATAGTGTCATATGCTTTTTGGATATCCACCTTTAACATGCATCTAGGAGAGACATTTTTCATGGTATAAGCTTTGACTAACTTATGTGCAAGTATGATGTTAGCAGCCACTTTTCTTTTTGGAATAAATCCAGCCTGGATTTCTGATATTACAGTTGCTATCACCTGTTGAATTCTATTAGAAGTACCTTTGTTATGAGTTTGTACATAATAGTATAACAAGCAATGAGCCTATACTCCTTTATGTTGGATGAATTTGGAACTTTGGGTAACAATGTAACATCAATACAATTCATAATTTTGTATAGTTTCCCAGTATTGAAAAATTCCTTCATAACTTTATAGATCCTTTTTCATCACTGGCCAGGTTTTTAAAAAAAATATAGCATTATACCCATCAACTCCTGCAGCCTTATCATCCCCTATTGAGTAGAGTCCATCACAGATTTTCTTCTCAGTTACCTCTACACACAGTGCCAGTTGTTGAGTATGATTCACGGTTGGACCTGTCCTCATGATGGCCTTACTCACTACTGTAGCAGTACCCATTAGTGATTGGTAGAATATGATAATCTCATTATGAATTGCCTGAGGTTCCATAATTTTTCTACCATTTTCTGAAGTCAGCTCCACAATTTGCTTCTTATGCCTCCTCTCCTTTATTATTGCTGCAAAATACTTGTTGTTTGAATTTTCCAATTTAACCCACATAGCCCTAGATTTTTGTCGTTGAATACTCTCCTCAATATTTGTCCATTTCTCCAGTTGGATTAACAACTCTTTCTCTTCCAGTGCAAGAGAATCAGTGTAGTGTGTAGCTAGCTTCAACTGTGACCATTTTAGGGAGTTTCTAATCTGTTGTATCTTCTTAGCAGCTTCCCTATAATTGTTATTATTCAGCATTTTTAAATGTGGCTTCAACTCCTTTAATCTTTGCCATATATATTTTAACTTGTTTCCATGTAACCTACGAGTACAGTTTCTTTGTACTATAGGAACAAATGACTTATGAGTTTCCCATATATTGAAGAATTTAAAAGGAGATTTGATATTGAATGAGGTGAGATTCATAACAAGAAATAGACGTAAATGATATAAGATGTGAGGTAATCTGTAGTCCAGTACCAATTGTCCATATTGCATCATTCATTCATCATTTTTCATAGACCTATCTAGTCTACTGTATATTTTATCTATACCAATTTACTTATTGGATCAGGAATAAAATTCTTGTTTCCACATAAGCTCATTTAATAGTAAGTCTTGAACACATTCAACAAAATCTCTAGTTTCAGCCCTTGTTACTGGAGCACCATAGTACCTATCTTGATTATGTAAAGTGCATTAAAATCACTCATACAAGCCAAGGTTTAGTAGATTGAGTTTCCAGCTTTCTTTTATTGGCCCATAAAGCTTTCCTCTGGTCTATTGTATTATATCCATATACCACAGTCAAACAACAATATACATTCATGTATCTACTATGAACTGCATAATGAATATATTGAGCACCTTGAGTAATCATTTCAACATCAAACATGTTATCATCTCATAGTATCCATATTCTCCCATTCATTACATTCGTATAGTTGTGGATCATACCCCATCCAATAGTTGTTCCTTGAGCTATAGTAGCTGTTTTATTCACCTTAACTATAGTCTCTATCAAATCAACAAGGTTTATATAATTTTCTTTTAACTATCTACTCAATTTCCTTTGTTTGTACCTTCTATTAATACACTTTATGCTCCACACTAACCAAATAATTTAGATAATGATGGTGGTACCACCTCCTTTATCAGGAAATTGGTTGGTCGCCAACATAACAATTGTAAGTTGTAACACTTCAAAGTTATTCTTCATAGAGATTGATGTAGCTTGTGCATAACTCTTCTTGTTTTTATTTCCTATTTCAATAACTAAGCCCTTCTCTGGTTGCTTACCTCTAGTAATCGCATGTGTAAACTCTTCACCTTCAGGATGCAGATTGTTGATTTTTGATGGTTGAGGTTGTTCATTGATCTTTACAGGTATCTGGACAATAACCTTAGGGAGCCAAGTAGGTACAGATTTTGTTTGTACCTGCTTAGGGAGATGTTGTTGCTGCTTTGGTCTTGTCTTATCGGTTTGTATGGTTCTTGTCTTGTGATAATTATGTCCCACCATCAAGCATTCTTCATAATACTCTAGTTTCCAATCAAAATTTATCACCTACTGAAACGCCTGACCATGTGCATCCATGATTGTTATCTCATTAGGAATTGGCTTAGTGACATCTACCTCAATTATTATTCGTGCATAAGATATCCTTGTTTGTTTGGTTGTACACTCATCTGCAAACAGTAGAATACCTATAGCAATTGCAATTCTACTCAATAAATCACAACCCCAATAATTTAGTGGCAATTTTGGAAAGGTAACCCAGAGTGGGACTTTAGCTAAAAATTCTTTTTTAAAATCAAGTTTGCGAGTCTATTATTTCAGTATAATGGGCTTATTATTTATACCGTATGGTTCCGTAAACATGATCTCTGTCATATCAACTGCAGAGTGGAATTGCACCACATAATAGCCCTCATTATGGTAATACAAATTAGGTGTTGCCACAGCTGCCCAGGTGTGAGAGATGAATCTTTTCATATAATTATAGCCAGGCATTTCTCCAATTACATACATAATTAAGAGAATTCTTCCACTTTTCCTCCTCCTTCTCTTGTTCCTTCTCATCCAGTTTCACTACTATGTTACCATTGACCATATCAGGCGTAATATACTTCAGAGTTATCCCATTACTAGTAACCCTATTTCCAGCAAATAGGTTGATCCATGATTTAGTAACTTCCTTACCTACTAGATCTGCCCTCATATCATCTTTTGCTTTTTCTGCAACTGGATCTAATGGAGCAGTAACCAATGGAATAGTGTTTGATGGTGTCTTTGTTACTGAATCCTCCAGATCTGGTATTGGTAAGCTCTGAGTAATATCTGGGCTCTAGTTAATACTCCTTTAAGCCGAGTTGTAGCTATGTGTTCGTTCCTCATCATTTCAGAATTGCCTTTATTGCTCGATGCTTCCTTAGCCTGCTCTCGAAGTTCTTTTAGTTGTGAACCAACTTCCTTAGTATTTACAGTGCTTTCAGCCGATGTGATGATCTCCTTCCTTGGTCTATCTCGCCGTCTCCTCCCTGCCATACTCGTCATGGTGTACGTTAGCAGTACTTACGCCGAGTTAGATGGGATGAAATGTGACACGATTCCTTATGCTTGTCAACTTATACCAAGCGAATCATTTGGTGTAGTAACTATCCACGTGTATTTATATATCACATTTAAATTGATTATTAGTATCTATTATCAACCAAGTAATATCAACCAAGTAAAATAGTTGTCCACTTAAAATGGTGGATAGTCCATTTACTTTTTAAGTGGGTAAAATGCCCATTAATATTTTCCTCCACTTGTAAATATGGCTATAAATATAGCCTTAAACTTCAATGTAAAATACACAAACACATAAAAGAAAGAATTACTATTACTCTCTCTATATTACTACTCTCTCTATTAATACTTTCTATATACATATTCTCTTGTTCTTCTTCCTTTATAAAATTGTCAAGTTAGTTAATTCATAACACGTTATCAGCACGAAGCTCTAATTTTTCAGAAAATTAACTTCTATATCAGGTATATCTACTAAAGAAATTTAATTTTTAAGTTATCTTTATTACTTTAAAATTAATTTTCACCATGTCAAACTTGTCAAAATTGGAATTTGTGGCACTTGATATTTCTGGTAAAAATTATTTGTCATGGGTACTTGATGCTGAAATTCACCTTACCGCTAAGGGTCTTGGTGATGCTATAATTGAAGGAAATATAGCATCAAGTCAGGATAAAGCAAAGGCTATGATTTTCCTTCGTCATCATCTAGATGAAAGCCTAAAAATGGAATACTTGACAGTGAAAGATCCACTTGAATTGTGGAAAGACTTAAAAGGGAGGTATGACCACCTCAGGGCAACGGTATTGCCAAGGGCTCGTTATGAGTGGATGCACTTACGGTTTCAAGATTTTAAAACCGTAATTGAGTATAATTCTGCTGTATTTAGAATAACTTCCCAATTAAAATTATGTGGGGAAAATATAAATGATGAGGACATGTTAGAAAAGACACTAACTACTTTTCATGCCTCTAATGTAATATTACAACAGCAATACCGTGAAAAGGGTTTTAAAAAATACTCTGAATTGATATCATGCCTTCTGGTAGCTGAACAACATAATGCCCTTTTGATGAAAAATCATGAAGCCCGTCCCACTGGAACTGCTCCGTTACCGGAGGCAAATATGGTAAAAGCACATGGCCAGTCTGAAAGAAGACATAATAAATATCAAGGTCACAATAATGTGCGTGGGCGTGGCAATGGCAGAGGACGATATAATAATCGTCGTGGTGGTGGTCAACATAAAAGGGAGAACAATATCAGTTCTCAAAATGGCCCTTCAAAAAGTAACTGTCATCGTTGTGGCATGAAAGGCCACTGGAAAAATGAATGTCGGACGCCTGAGCATTTTGTAAGACTTTATCAAAATTCTTTTAAAAGAAAGGCAAATAGAGGTGGTGCCTCTTCTTTTAATGCTCGGATAGAGTCACACTTGGCGTTCGAAAATAATGTTGAGGCAAGGCCTTTGAATAATGATAATATTGAAGCAAATATGGCCTTAAGGGATGATGATTTTAATGACCTCAATGATATTACTCATTTGGAGGTTGAAGATTTTTTTAAGGATCTTAATTGATGTTTAATTTCATGTTTTTCAATATGTTATCATGTACTTCGAATTATTGTGTTTTTACGTTTATGTATTTGAAGAAAAAAAAATAATAATCAAGGTTACATTTTTATGATAATTGTATATTATTTATTACATTGTGCTATTTTACAATGTTGTAATTAATTACTATTAGTGTGCTATTATTTAATCTTAATATCATATTGTTACTAAAAATAATATTCGCCTTATTTAATGTCATTATAATAACTATTTATTCTTGTTAATGTTTTAGACATTAATAATATATAATGATTGTATTATTTTTGTCAATAAACAAATTATCTATACATGATGAATAATATTATATTAATGTTTTATAATATTTTATATTTGTTTTTAATACTTGTGTATAATATTTATTTAAGGTTAATAAGTATATAATTCCATAAACTAAATTATTGTAACATTCATCATAATTGAATCATATAATTTTTTAAATTCTAAATTACCATAATTTAACTTTAAAAAAAAGGGACTTATGTTTTTCTAGCAAAATTGTTACTTATTTTATTTCTTACAATGCATTTTTATTTTATGAAGATAAATAAATTTATCAGTCTTCAATTGGATTCAAGATGAATAATGGAGATATGTGCATTTTGGATAGTGCCACAACTCATACGATATTAAAAGAAAAGAAATATTTTTGTCATTTGATTATGAAAAAGGACTATGTCAATACAATATCTGGTAGTACAAAATTAATTGAAGGCTCTGGAAAAGCAACCTTATTACTACCTGAGGGAACGATATTGGTAATTGATAATGCATTATATTGTAGTAAGTCTCAAAGAAACTTGTTAAGTTTCAAGGTTATTCGCCAAAATGGCTATCATATTGAGACTGCAAATGAAGGAAAGGTTGAATACCTTTATATTACTACAATAAATATGGAGAAGAAAATTGTGCACGAAAAATTACTTGCACTTTCTTCTGGGTTGTACCATACAAATATTGGTACTGTTGAATCACATGCCATTGTAAACAAAAGGTTTACTGATTCTAATGATTTTATCATTTGGCATGACCGGTTGGGCCATCCCGGTTATAATATGATGCGCAGAATTATTGAGAATTCACATGGGCACACTTTGAAGAATCAGAAAATTCTTCAATCTAAGGAATTCTCTTGTGTTGCTTGTTCCCAAGGAAAACTGTTTATCAAACCATCAGCAACTAAGGTTGGGATTGAATCCCCTGCGTTTCTGGAACGTATACAGGGTGATATATGTGGGCCAATTCACCCTTCATGTGGACCATTTAAATATTATATGGTCTTGATAGATGCATCTACAAGATGGTCACATGTGTGCTTATTATCAACTCGCAACATGGCTTTTGCGAGATTGTTAGCTCAAATTATAAGGTTAAGAGCACAATTTCCAGATTATGCAATAAAGACAATTCGTCTTGATAATACTGGTGAGTTCACATCTCAATCATTTAATGATTATTGTATGTCGATTGGAATAAAAGTTGAGCATCCGGTCGCTCATGTACATACACAAAATGGTCTAGCGGAATCATTGATTAAACGCCTCCAATGGATAGCTAGACCATTGCTAATGAGGACAAAACTTCCTATTTCAGTATGGGGGCATGCTATTTTGCATGCAGCAGCACTTGTGCGCGTAAGGCCAACAAATTATCATGAATTTTCCCCATTACAGTTGGCGTTTGGAAGGGAGCCAAATATATCCCATCTTAGAATATTTGGGTGTGCGGTATATGTCCCAATTGCTCCACCACATCGCACAAAGATGGGTCCCCAAAGAAGGTTGGGAATATATGTTGGGTATGAATCTCCTTCTATTATAAAATATCTGGAACCTATGACTGGAGATTTATTTACGGTAAGATTTGTTGATTGTCATTTTGATGAATCAGTATACCCAACATTAGGGGGAGAACATAAGCAGATGAAAAATGAGATAGATTGGAATTCATTGTCACTATCTCATTTAGATCCTCGAACAAATCAATGTGAGCAAGAAGTTCAAAAGATGATTTATTTGCAGAATATTGCAAATCAACTGCCGGATGCATTTACTAACCTTCCACGGGTTACTAAATCGCATATCCCAGCTGCTAATGCTCAAGTTCGAGTTGATGTCCCGGTAGGACAACTTATTCAGGCAAATGAATCTAGACCACGCTTAAAACGTGGAAGACCATTTGGTTCCAAAGATAAAAATTCTCGAAAAAGGAAAGGAATGAATGATCAAGATGATCATAATTTGGAGGCGAGTGCTCAAGAAGAGCCCAGAGACACAACAAATGGTGATACCACCGAGGAGGTCCAAGTACCTAAAAATAATGAGAATGAAGAAATCTCAATAAGTTATGTGTCGACAGGAAAACGGTGGAACCGAAATAATATTGTGGTCGATAATATTTTTGCTTATAATGTTGCCATTGAAATAATGCAACAAGATAAGGATCTTGAACCAAAATCTGTCGATGAATGCAGACAGAGAAATGATTGGCCAAGATGGAAGGATACAATTCAAGCAGAGTTAACTTCACTTGAAAAACGTGAAGTTTTCGGATCAATAGTTCGAACACCTGAAGGTGTCAAGCCAGTAGGGCACAAATGGGTTTTTGTGCGTAAACGAAATGAAAAGGGTGAAGTCGTAAGATATAAAGCACGACTTGTAGCCCAAGATTTTTCGCAAAGACCTGGCATTGACTATATGGAAACATATTCCCCTGTGGTGGATGCAATTACTTTCAGGTATCTAATGAATTTGGCAGTTCATGAAAAGCTTGAAATGCAGTTAATGGACGTGGTCACTGCCTATTTATATGGCTCATTGGACCACGACATTTTTATGAAAATTCCCGAAGGGTTCAAAGTGCCTGAAGCATACAAGGATTCTCGAGAAAATTGCTCAATAAAACTTCAAAAATCCTTGTACGGGTTGAAACAATCAGGGCGAATGTGGTACAATCGTCTTAGCGAATATTTGCTAAAAGAAGGATATAAAAATGATCCAATTTGCCCTTGTGTCTTTATGAGAAGGTCTGGATCTAAATTTGTCATAATAGCAGTATATGTTGATGATTTAAATATTATTGGAACTCCAGAAGAACTTTCAAAGGCAGTAAAATGCCTGAAAAAGGAGTTTGAAATGAAAGATCTTGGAAAGACAAAATTTTGTCTTGGTCTACAAATTGAACATTTTACAAATGGGATATTTGTCCATCAGTCAACATATACTGAAAATATTTTAAAGAGATTTTATATGGATAAAGCACACCCATTGAGTACTCTAATGGTTGTGAGATCTCTTGATATTAATACAGATCCGTTTCGGCCTTATGAAAATGATGAAGAACTTATTGGTGCTGAAATACCATACCTTAGTGCAATTGGTGCATTAATGTATCTTGCCAACAATTCTAGATCAGATATAGCTTTCTCAGTAAACTTGTTAGCAAGATTTAGTTCTTCACCAACACGCAGACACTGGAATGGAATTAAGCATATATTCAGATACCTTCGAGGTACCATTGATATGGGATTGTTTTACTCAAATGATTCCACATCACAATTGATTGGTTATGCAGATGCGGGATATTTATCTGATCCCCATAAAGGTCGATCGCAAATAGGCTATTTATTTACATGTGGTGGTACAGCTATATCATGGCGTTCAACAAAGCAAACTATGGTTGCCACTTCCTCAAATCATGCAGAGATAATAGTCATTCATGAAGCAAGTCGAGAATGTGTTTGGTTAAGATCAATAACTGAACACATTCAAGAAACATGTGGTCTTTCTTTGACAAAAGACGCTCCAACAATATTGTATGAAGACAATGCTGCATGTATAGCTCAACTGAAGGGAGGATACATCAAAGGAGACAGAACAAAACATATTTCACCAAAATTCTTTTTCACTCATGATCTTCAAAAGAAGGGTGAAATAGATGTCCAACAAATTCGTTCAAGTGACAATTTGGCGGATATGTTCACCAAAGCATTGCCAACTTCAACCTTTGAGAAAATGAGATACAAAATTGGAATGCGTCGTCTTCGAGATATTAAGTGATATTTTCATCAGGGGGAGCAAAATACGCGCTGTACTCTTTTTCCCTTAGTCAAGGTTTTGTCCCACTGGGTTTTCCTGATAATGTTTTTAATGAGGCAGCACTCAAGGCGTATTATCAGATATGTGTACTCTTTTTCTTTCATTAGGTTTTTTCCCACTGGGTTTTTCCTAATAAGGTTTTAACAAGGCACATTTCTCGTGGACATCCAAGAGGGAGTATTATCAACCAAGTAATATCAACCAAGTAAAATGGTTGTCCACTTAAAATGGTGGATAGTCCATTTACTTTTTAAGTGGGTAAAATGCCCATTAATATTTTCCTCCACTTGTAAATATGGCTATAAATATAGCCTTAAACTTCAATGTAAAATACACAAACACATAAAAGAAAGAATTACTATTACTCTCTCTATATTACTACTCTCTCTATTAATACTTTCTATATACATATTCTCTTGTTCTTCTTCCTTTATAAAATTGTCAAGTTAGTTAATTCATAACAGTATCAATATTTTAAAAAAATAAATACAATTCCAACGTATAATTAAATAAATACTGAATGTTAAAGATTGTTTTTCAAACACATATGAATACTTATGACACAAAATAATACTAGTCTATTTATGAATTCTATATGACAAAACAAATGAATGAATAAATCAAGAAAGGGGCAGTTCGGTGCACTAAAGCTTCCATTATGCACATGGTCTGGGGAATGGCTCGACCACAGGGGCCTATTGTACGCAGTCTTATTTTGTATTTTTGCAAGATGTTGTTTTCAAGATTTGAATGCGTGATTTTCTGATCACATGATAACAACTTTGTCAGTTACTCCAAGGATTCCCCTTAGGTCATTAAAATGGAGGAAACACAAATTTCTAATTCAGACTTGTATCATCTTGGTCATGATCAACTCCCGAACCTGATATAAAAGAAATATCACGATGGGGCAAAATTGTACATATAAAAAATATCAAAATAGTGTTAAGATAAACAATTCAATTTAAATAAAATGAATAAGTTGGAAAAGCAATTCGAGTTCAGTGAAATTAATTTTATTCGTTACACGATCAAATCATCAAGCGTCGATGTAAGCGCAAGTTCATTTGTTAGAATAGGTATGTTTTAATATTCAAGTTCTGTCTCTTTTTCTATTATGAGAAAATGATTTTTTTTTAAGAATACTGAAGTTTCGTTCTTTATTCCATCATATGATTATTTTCTCTCTTTTTTTGATATGCAACTTCGCCAACCAGGAGTGAAAGAATCAATTTTTTTGTGGTAATGTCTGAATTTGCACAAAGGACTTAAAGTTATTGACTATGCCAGTATTGAGGTCAAAATTTGTTATTTTAAAAATGTAGGATGGAAATTATGTTGAATATTTTAGTATTATTTTTCTACAAAAAAATAAGAAAAATAATTACTATCTCATAATTTTTAACTTCATAGGTGAAATTTTATGACAAATTGAAAAGTGACTGTTTATAAATTTTACCCGATGTATGGCATGTTTATAATTTACAAAAATATAATTAAATGCTCATTCAATAATTGGTGTTTAGCTTTCATCCCACATTTTTTTTTATAAATTATATATTTTAAAAATATATATATGCACTATAATTGATTTTTTTTTTACTTTCTATCACGCTCCAAAATGTAATGAGTCATAACATCACACTCTATGAATGTCAACTTACATTGAACAAATTAATTTAGTATACTGGCTACATGATTCATGATCATATACCATAATTTAATTATTTTTCATCAATATTAAATGATCATATCAAATCAATGCGTTTATAAATAAAAATCAATTACAAATATATCATTCATGAACTATATGAGTACTTATAACTTAAAAAATAGTACAAATTTATGTCTATGTATGACATAATAAATAAATAAATAAATAAAATGGAGTTGACCTACATTATATAGAAGAATGAAATTACAACGCATGACCAACGATCTCAAAATGATCTTACCAAAGCATGATCCTGGCTCACCATATTGAACGATCATGTTCACGACCAATTTTCACATCTAACATCATAAATATAATATTTCAATGTTAAAATACCAAATAACTTCACAATGGAGCAAGAGTTATACATATGAAAAATATTAGGGGAATTTTTAGATATGGCAAACCTTTTAAGTATAATTACTCCTTATGAGTATAGTTTCCCCAATTACTTATAAGTACAAACATAAATTTGCCATTATACAAACGTTGTAACGAATTATACAAAAGTTGTAGTGAAATATACAAACGTTATACCCACGAATTATTTGTATACCAAAATATACAAACACCAGTATACATATGTATTTGTATATCTGGCAAGCGAGATTGAGAGAGAGGATGAGAGAAGAGAGCGAGATCGAGAGAGGTAGGAGAGAGACGAACGAGAGGCGAATTGTATATGTATATTTGTCAAAAAATTATATATATGTAACTGGTATACATATGTATTTGTATATCTGGCAAGTGAGATTGAGAGAGAGGAGGAGAGAGGCGAGCGATATTGAGAGAGAGAGGGGAGAGGTGAGCGAGAGGTAAATTGTATATGTATATCTGTCGAATTGTATATGTATATTTGTCAAAAAAATTGTCTAATGGTAACAGATATACATATATATATTTGTATATCTAGCAAGTGAGTTTATCATACCGCGTAAATAGATAGTTATATTTGCTGCGAGCTGTAATTATTTTAAACTATACCCTAAACGCATAATATAGTAATAAGGTTTGTCATACCGTATAATTTTCCCAAAAAACTAAAACGTACGTGAGAGTATGTTCAGATAAACAATACAATTCGAATGAAATTAATAATTTCAAATAAAAAAATCAGGTTCAATTAAATCAAATTTCCCATTAAGCGACTCAAATCATCAAGTGTTTAATATATGCATATGATCGTTCATCAACATAATTATGTTCTTAAAAGTGTAACCATCGTTCAATTTGTAATCTCAATATCCGTATCTAAAGTGTATCACAATTAGGGGTGGGTATGGTATGCTATTGAAAATTTCGATCAATAATTTTAATTTTTGTTTTTAAAAATATTATATCATTATCATACCAATTAATTTGGTATAATTCAATATTTTTAAGTTTGATTTCAGTATAATATTATGCGACACTATAAATTGTTTAAAATAACTTGTCAAACTTTGACTTACGTATAATCATATCATAGAGAATTATGACTTTGGTCTTTCAAGAAATGTCTCAATTATATTATACTAACATCTTATAAATGTAGAAATATTCAAAAGAAAATACAAGCAATTTCCTCTATTAATCAATTACACAAAAATGACATTTCTAGCTAAATATAGAATAGTCAAAATTCCAATGTCTAATTAGTTGGCCTTGTACTAATACTAATTTATATAGGCTCAATTAAATAAATAATATATTATATTACATTAATTATGAATTATGACATAAGATATACTCTTACCAAAAATAACATTAATTTTGTGTCACGCCCCGGGAGGGTACCCTAGACGTGACCGGCACTCGAAGACCATTTCTGATCCCCAAGCAAACCACTTGGTCCAATCACACATCTATTCAATATCAATCAACCAGCGAAAAGTTTAAAATAAAGAAATAATTTGGCGGGCAATCCAAATCAACGATCTAACTCAAGAAAGAAAGGTCATGAGCCAACAAATCAAACTCCGATCTTTGTCATTAAAATAGTTTGACAAAAATAATTCAAGGAAAGAAAATACTCAATCGACCCATCACTATCTAGTCTATGAAGCCTCTATCTCTACTATCTAATTGGTGTCAATGACATGTTCATGGCTACCTCAAATCAAAATAAAAAGGGCTAACTCGACGCAAGAATAACATAAGCGGTGTCCTCCGAATGTAGGGGAGGACTCACCAATACACTGAGTGTGTATAGATCCTCGATGGTGCTCCTACTGACGATCTCTTAAACATGTCTCTGCATCATGAAATGATACAGGTCCAAATGGACGTTAATACATGGAATGTACGAGTATGTAATATGACAGAATGAAAACATACCTCAAGGAAGAGTAACATTGGTTCAAATATCTCAACTCAGAAAGATAAGAGAGACTCAATCAAAGTGTCATAAATCTAAAGTAAGAATGCATTTTTAGACAAAGACCAATCACATTCCATACAATCCAATCGTACACTATCCGATCACATATCATTTAATCCAATCCACCACATATCACCTACTCCAATCCAATCATACACAATCCAATCATATATCATCCAATCCAATTCTATCATATACAATCAACTCAACAAACAACTCAACAATTAAGTCAAAGGACTCAACTCAATAAATATGCACATTAGAACTTAGTAATGTGATATAATCCAACTCAATTATCAACAAGCTCAATCAAACCAATCAAATCAATGTATAATCCACTCAATTTGGGAGTTTCTCTAACCGACAACAATCCCACCACCTATATATAGGTGATGCACAACGAGTCACGCCATTGCTCCGTCCGTTCATACTTGCCAGGGTATGAACGACTCAAACCAATCATGGATTCGTCAATCAATCAAGTCCTATCATTTCAGGACAATAAAATAGGGAAACATTCGACACGGTACAATCCCTTCCTACGTTAGCGGCGTAGTTTATGGGATTCGAGTATGGACTATACTCTTACCCAATTCGGTGCTCAATACTCCTCCCAAGACTCAATACGCACATAGATATTAAGTGAGTAAAATATTTAAAATACTCATTTAGTCTCTTAGGACTTAATTTCAAATCAACTCATTTAGTCTCATTGGACTCTTTTTAAAACTCAATCAGTCTAGTCTCATTGGACCCTCTTTCAAATCGACTCATCTCAATCATCAAACTCTTCTCTTCAAATTTGATACCATTTTAACTCAATGGATGTAGAAAAATATTAGATGCATTTAGAACCTAATATCAACTCCTCAACTCAAACTCAAAATAAATATTTTTATAAAAGAAATACTTAACTCGTTTATACTCAAAATACTCATATTCAAAAATAATTAAAAGACTTCTCAAACTCAACTCATGCTTAAACTATTTTTAAATCATAGATGAAAAATAATCATTCTTTAAACTCAAAAATAGTGTATAAATAGTTTATGCAAAATGTTCACAATCATTTATTTAAAACTCCTTCTCAAAGATCGTTTATTTTCAAAATATTCATAAGACTCCAACCAAATCAAATTATGCAAATCACATATCACATAATCACATTAGACTCCAATCTACATCATCACACAACATCCTCATCAACGAAACCTCTTCATTCACATCATCGTCAAACATCATCATCGCATCATCATCAAGTATCATCATCACATCATAACTATTCCATTTAATTTTTTTTATTCCAATCAATATACGTGCACAAATCATCCATCTCAAACTCAAGACAAATTATGACCAAAGGAAATCTCATCTTGGGTTCATGTGAATGAATACATGAATCCATACTCTCAACCAAACTCAACTCAAGAACACCATCAATACATATGAATTTATTTATATACAAAAATTTATTTGTAGTCAACAATATGAAATATCACTATTTAGTCATTCAAGTCATGAGAATCATCATTCAATTAATAATATAAAAAAAATATTCTATAGTTTAGGAAATTCAAGAAAAATCTTCATAGAAGTTTCAAACCTTTCACAATCTTCATCCAACACATCTATGGGGCATATGGAAGAACTAAATCCATATTTTAGGTTAGCCTTACATACCTTAGAGTAGATTTTGAAGAAACCTTGTTGTTGGTCTTCAATGGAAAGCTTGAATCCTTGAGATTTTGAGGGCAAATTCTTGTTGGAGATGTTTGGAAGAGAAGAGGGGATGAAGATTAGGGTTTTTTTTGGAGGTGAGGAGGCTGAAAAATGATCCCAAAACATTCCAAGTGAGGGTATATATAATTAGGGAAAAAGTTCAAGTTGCCCCTCTTCAAAAATGTGGAAAACTGGGCAAAAATTTTGCTGGCGCTATAGTGGCGCGTCGCGTCACTGCAGCGTCAAGCCAAAATAGGCTTAAAACCCTGCATATCTAATAGTAGCGCGTCGCGCCAAAGACCAAACTACTGAGGCTGTTTTCTGGCGCTATAGTGGTGCGTCGCGCCACTGGAGCGCCAAGCCTAAATTTCCTGCAGTGTCGCCCAGACCTGAAATTCCTACAGTACTAGTCTGTAGTAAAATGGTCATAACTTTTGACTCCGAACTCCAAAAATTACAATCTTGATGGCGTTGGAAATAAGACTCAAAGACCTTTAATTTGGTAGGTCGTGGTCCACCCAGTTCATTATAACCTAGGAGATATGGTCGTTTGAAGTTGACCCTTATACTAATTCATCCGAAAACTTAATCGATTGAAAATCTTTGGACTCGATTTGGCGTTGGAGATCCCTTATGACCCCTAAGCACATCTAACACACTTAAAATACTTAGGAATTAATCCTAACTTTTATATATAATTACAAGTCCTTCGGTTCGAGGCTACACACACATGAAGAAATGTTCGAGTCTTTGTAAAAAAAATTCTGAGGTGTTATATTTTGTTGTCCGAAATAACAAAAAATAATAAATACATTTTTTCTCTTTTGATCATTTTCTCTCTCTTTTTTTTCCATTCATTTTCTCTCTCTCTTTTTTTCCATTCATTTTCTCTCTCCTTCTTCTGCCTTCTTCTCTCGCTCCCTTCTCTTTCTTCCTCACTCTCTCTCTCTCCTTCTTCTCTTTTTCTTTCTCTTTCTTCTTCCTCTTTTAAAATAATAATTAATTATTTTAATTTAAAACTTAATTTTGAATTAGATATTATAGAAATGATAATTTTACTATTTTTTTAAATTAGATAATTTTTTAAATATAAATACATATATAATGCATTTCTAACACAATAAAAAAAATATAAACGATAATAATAATACATTTTGAATTCAATATATTATACTTATTATAAACATGTTTCAATGCACGTGGTGAATATATAACTAAAATATTTTTAATACAATATTATATTTCGTTAATAAGAGAAAAAAATAAAAAATAATTATAATAGATTTTGAATTCAATATATTATATTATAGACATGTTTCAATGCACGTGGTGAAAATATAACTAAATATTTTTAATACAATTATCATTAATGTAAAAACCTATTACAGTTATTAAAGTTAAAGTTATGTCATAAACTGTAATAATTTTAAAATAGCATTAATAAGCATAATTAACTAAATAAATTATATTAATTAAGTAAAAATTCCATTTATATATCTGCTAATATTATAACATATATCAATTGCATATGTAATTATAGACTTTGTTACAATATTATTTCTTTGTAATGCATCAAAAATAAAAAATAAAAGTGTGATCTGCTCCAATTGAATAGGCAACACACAATTGTCATTTTATGATTCATATCAAACATGGCATTTTAATTCAATTTCATGAATTTCGTAATCAACAAGTCATGAGGGATAATTCAAATGATTTGGTGTGGTATTGCACAAATAACAAGAATTATATAAAAGTCATATTTTTATACAATTCAAGATTTGGTCATTTAAGAAATTTCATCACTTTAAATCAAATTATAAAATTATGAAACAAGCTATGCAAGCTTATTTCACACGTTCATGAAATTTCATTTTTATCTTGATCGAGAATTTGAGATTGATCAATTTATTTAGGCCAATGATATAATTTAAAAATTAGAGAGTTACATCCAATATTGTAGTTGAGATCCATTTACCTTTAGTTAGAAATTCAAATTTAAACTTTCAAAATATAGATTTTTTCTGTATAAAATGCTTTATCAAAGTAGATTTACTCATGCGTGAACACATAAAAAAAATTGTGGCTTATCTTTTTGGAATAACTGTTTAGTATATATATATATATATATATATATATATATATATATATATTTCTCTTATATAATCCTTCTATATTTCTCTTGCAATTTATGAATCTTTATCTAAACATTTATAAATGATAAACAACAATCTAAGGTAGCGTTTGGCCCCAAGTAGTTTTTGGAAAAACTTAAAAAATATTTGAAAACTTGTGTTTGTCCATATAATTTTTTTGGCAAAATTCCTAAGTTTCCAAGTTCTAAAAAAAGTAGAACTTGGGAACTTGGAAAGTTTTAAAATTTTAAAAATAACTCCAAACTTTTATATTTTTATAAAACATCAATCATTTATTAATTCTAACTAAATATTTATTTATCAATTTACTCCATTAATATGATCAATCAAGATTTTATAAAAGAATAGTTTGGTATTACCTCCTTCGGAAAAGAATAGTTTGAGTGACAAGATTTGGAAAAAATAATAATTTATTTTTAATTCGATTAATATATTGATGTTGTTGATTATTATCAATTATGTTATAAATTTTTTAATAATGAACATATTCATTATAAAATGATAACACAAACTTATAGGTATTTTAAATAATTTTTAGAACTTACAGATATAAAATAATATTTTTTGAAATTTCACCAATACTTGGGGCCAAACACATGGTGCAATTTCACCAAAATTTCTCTCAAAAATAACTTGTCAAGAATATTTGGAAATTTGGGACCAAATGAGGCCTAATACTTTATCGGTCCTAAATTATATTGACATGACTTTTAATAATAATTAAAAAAAAACATTTACGTAAATCAGCTATACATCCAATAATAGGCTAGTAAATTTCAAAAAATAGATGATAAATCTCAATAAAGGGAAAAGAATTATAAGGAGCCATTTTAACATAGATTTTTTTCTTCAAAAATTATTCAATTATACTCAGAACTAATATTTCAGTTAGTTTTTGTAGATAAATTTTACAAAAACAATTTTTGAAGGGAAAAAAAATATTTTTTACTCATATATAGTATATTTTTTCGAAAGTGAAAAACATATTTAACCATAAGTATATATAACATATTTTTATAATTTAAACCTTTTTTTCCTTCAAAGTTTAACCAAATTTATGTCCAAATGATTCCTTTAAGTATTTTGGTGAAAATATCTAGAACTTTCGACTTGAAAAAGGGAAAATAAAATAAAATAAAATTATTTTTCTTTCACCAATGAGTCATAAGCTGACGTGGAGGACTCTAATTGGTTAATACCACGTGGTCATTTGAGCATTGGTGCTTCTCTTTTTTTACTCTTTCAGTGTTAACCCTCACCATTAATACTCCATAATTCTCTCAACAGAAACGACGAAGAAAGAAGAAAACAATGGATCGAGCTTCGTTTTCCCCACTTTTCTTGATTGTTCTACACTTTATCGCCACTGTCAATGCACTGTACGGACCTTCATCCCCAGTTGTTCAGTTAACTGACTCCAACTTTAAGTCTAAGGTATTTTTCTTTAATTTTCATTCAAGAAGAATTTTTTAAACATGGATTTGGTTTGATTTTAGATGAAGGAAACCCCATTTTGTTATATCGATCAATTTTGTTAAAGGGTGTCTATTTATGTGTCTAAACGCGAGATCAGTGTTCGTTTCTGCAATATATGGGGGAAAGGATTAAACTGGGGTTTGAGTTTTATGCGAACTGTTCATTGATTGAATGTCATTCTTTATTGTTGTTGTTTGGATTTCACTGTTAATTTTCTGGAGAAAGGATTGATTATTGATGTTCTATTACTTATCTATGATTAATTCGCATTTCGTTCAATATTTTAGGCAAGGGTTTTAGGCCCAACATTTTTGGGACCTTTTTTTTTTCACTCTGGTGTTCGGTACATGTATGGAATTGTCCAATTGATTTAAATTCGCGCCACACAAGGGGCTCATTAAAGAGGGAAATATTTCCTAGCAAGATTATTTTTCCATCTTGAGACCTCTAGTTAAGTACATTCTTTTTTCTCAGTTTCAAGCACTGTGACTAGTATACTGAAACATTGAAAAGCTAAACAAAAAAACTTAATAAGAATATATATGATGTTTCTAAAAAAAAGTAAGGCCCCATCGTTAAAGCTTGGCCTTAGGTCACTGATCTTATTGAGACGGTTCATGTGTCATGATTGCATCAAGAAAATAATGCGCTGCTTAATTGAAATGGTATTCCTCTGTGCTACATAATGATTTATAGATGACCTTGATACTGCAAACTTAAACATTTTTATGTTTGGGTCATTGACAGAGTTAAAAACATCAATATAAGCTTCAACTGTCATTTTTTTTTAAAAAACAACTAAAACAAATAAAAATGAAAAGTTTTTGGGGGGGTAAAACTAGTACCCATCTTACATCCTACTTTGGGAGTGTTTTACTGCCTTATATCAGTTTTCTATTGTGATTGATGCATTCTTGGCGTCTAACTTAAACTGCAAAGCTGGTTTAAATAGCATTTCAACAATCTTCAACTTTTATAATTGCAGGTGCTAAATTCAAAAGGTATTGTTTTAGTTGAGTTCTTTGCACCTTGGTGTGGTCATTGTCAAGCTCTGACACCCACATGGGAAAAGGCAGCTACCATATTGAAAGGTGTTGCCACTGTTGCAGCTCTTGACGCTGATGCTCACAAATCCCTGGCACAGGTATTGTTTAGTTAGTGTTGTCTTAAACATGCACAGCCATTTACTTCCTTGATCACACTATCTTCTGCCTTGTAACCTGAATAAGATCAGATGAGGATGTATTGAGATGATGAAATGAAACCTTCTAGTATGGTATTCGTTATAGACCAGGGATAATGTGCTGAAAATGGTATGACTGATGATTTATAAAAACTGAAAGAACATATAAGGGTGAGATTTTTACCATCTTTCTTTGGAAAAAGAAAAAGAAGTCAGATGCATGTTACCTTGTGTCGCCGAAATTATTCAACTAAAAATCATCATATTAGTTGACGTATCATATTGGTGGGACATGAGTATGACCAATTTGTGCAAATTCTTCATCACACACTAAAATTAACTGCACATTTTCACCTGGACGACCATGGAGGCTTGAAAACAAGACAATCTGGAAACGAGCTTTTTGCCAACACGCTTTTGAGAATAGAAGAGACGAGAAATGGCTGTGATTGATGAGGTCCATACCATTACCTTTATCAGGCTGGTTTACCAGAGTTTTGTCTTTCCCAACCTGACAAGACTTCCACTGATTTATAATTTATTTTGGGTTCCTTATTTTATGTTTATATTTGGTCCTACCCACCAGAGACTTACTAACAAATACATATCCATGCCCAGATTCATGTAACATAGATAGATGCTGCTCTAATTATGGCCGATCGCTCAATTTTGGGCTTCTAAGCCTTGGAAATTATTTTAGGAACTATAATTGAAGCATTTGGAGCAATCTTAACGTGATAACAAAGTTTCTTGGATATATAGAATATGACTGTATGTCTAAAGTGAAGCCGAGGAGAAAATTAGCTAAAGAATTCTATCCACCTCACTTAGATTATATTCTTCAAACATGCGACTAGCTTGCTTTTTTGAAATGTGTAATCTTTAGAAATAGTTAAAATCCTTGACATATGCATAATTAAAGAAATATTGAAACAATCAAAAAAGTTAAAGAATCATTCAACTTGTGCGCAGTTGCGATAACTTGATCCACTATTCCACTTTTATTTTGATTTTCACAGAGGCTACTGAAGCTTCTAGGACTTAGTTTCATGTAGTTCCGATTCTTCTAAGAGAGAGAATAACACTAGATTACTAGGAGGATTGTTAACTAATCTAAAATATTTCCACACTCTATAACTTATAGTTTCCCTAGCCTGAGTAAGATTCCGATCTAATAAAATATGGGAATAAGCTGAGTAGTTCAATCAAATTAGGACAATTTGGCATAGTGTTATTAAAAGGCATTACCTTGTTGCTTAAAGCAAGGAAGCAATGGGTTATTGCCATGCATTTTAGAGAAGTTTATGCTTCAAATAATGGTGCACAAAGCGATTCTAATGTGATTGGTCACTCCTTTCAATATAAGCATTGTTGTATGTCGGATGGTGAGTTATTCTAACTTCAATTTAATTTTTATGGTACTAAATTCACAGATGTTGAATATTTTTTTTAATTCTCATATACTGTGCGCTTCACTTCAAAGAAGCATGTCTCACTTATCAGTTTTCACTTCAAGCCCCCACGAATCTTGTTTTGCACTTTCTGATTTTACAAAAACACTGCAGTTTGGTTGGAGTCTTTGGAGTTGGTTTCTTACCTGTTTCAAAACTATATTCGATCTCTGGATTTATGGCGTTGCTGCTCTCACTTTTCACATCTTTCTGTGCACGTTTATGCATCTTATCAATTAATATTTTAAAATCTAAAGATCCCAAGCATCATCAGAGTATCAATGGTTGGACTTAAGAGTTCCGTTTCACACTTTAAGATAAATTCAGAAGTGATAAAATTGACACGTATTCATGATTTAGGAATATGGAATCAGAGGCTTTCCTACCATCAAGGTGTTTGCACCTGGAAAACCTCCTGTTGATTATCAAGGGGCACGTGATGCAAAGCCAGTTGCCGAATACGCATTGCAGCAGGTACTTATCATTGTTTACGCTGTTTGAAAGTCAGTCTGTACTAGGGCTTTTCTTTTTTCCAACTTCTGTTTATGTTAAAAGACTTCAGCATCATGTCTTTTTTCTGGCTTTTTACAATTTCATCTCCAGCAAAAGCCCTGTATCTTAACCCAATCAAATGATTCTGCCGTTCATTTTCTTATTACCTGATATAATGCATTGCTAGATCCAAATCATTTTCTTATTGCCAAATATAATGCATTGCTAGATCCAAATCTAGTAGTTAGGATGAATAAATTCCTTTTTAATGATGTCTGGGGTTAAGCTGTAAGCATTTAGTTGTCAAGAAAAAGGATTCTATGTATTAAGTCGTATTGAAGCGTAATAATCTTCTTTATACATTACACATTTGATGATAGTAAAATAATCTATTTAATGGACAAATTATCCTAACGAGCTTTGAGTCATTTTATCTTGCGTAATTGATGTAATGATGGTCTTGAGTCCTTTCTCCACGTCCCTTTTGAATTTTCATGAGTCATGAGAAATCATGAAGGTTTTGACGTCAACTGCTTCTCATACAGATCAAAGCACTGCTGAAGGAGCGGATACATGGTAAAGCGACAGGAGGATCTTCTGAGAATTCTGAGCCCAGTGCATCAGTAGAGTTGAATTCACGGAATTTTGATGAGAATGTTCTTAAGAGCAAAGATCTCTGGATTGTTGAGTTTTTCGCACCTTGGTAAGTTTCAACTGTTACGACTTCTCTTTCTTTGTTGTCAGCCCTTAAATTATTTGTACTTGCAAGAGTCTAAGGTCTTTTTTTTGGTGTGCGTATATATATATATTTGTCCGCTTTCAGCTATGCCAAATAGATGGGCTACCTTGTGAAATAAAACATCATATGTATGTAATGAGCGTCTAGAACAGAATCCAGAATGCTCTCTCTCTCTTTCTCTCTCTCTCTCTCTATATATATATAGTATTTGAATAACTCTGAGACTAGTATTGATGCGGTGCACAATGGAATTCTATAAATGACTCTAAGTTACTACAGTCTGTAACCCGCCATGACACATCAATTAATATTATGATTCCGATTTCTTGGGAAGGAAACTGCAGGATATTGTTTCAAACTGATCTAAACTCTAATAATTGGGTATTCCAGTTAATTTAGTGTTTTACGCCATTTGTAAGAATTTAACTATTCACAAATCTGAGAGAGGAAGTATCATCAGACATTTAAGCTGATGCGAACTATATGATAGGGAACCCCAGTTTCTGTTAAGTTGGAAGGTAGAAGACCCTTAACATTTGAGGTGGACCTTGCCTCTAGAGTTTATCCTTGTTGAAAAGGTCACTCCTAAGTTTCTGAAGATGATGTGTGTACTAAAGGTATATGTGAATGTGATGCGTCATACATTTCCTTCTTCCTCCAACTTTTCTTCTTTGCCTTCAATTTTGATGTCAAGACCCTTCTCTGCGATCACTTTCTTTTAGATTATATATTGTTTCTATTTACTTACTGAGGTCTTACATTTAAATGACACTTTTAAGGTGTGGGCACTGCAAAAAGCTTGCTCCTGAGTGGAAGAAAGCTGCTAAGAACCTTCAGGGTAAGGTGAAGCTGGGCCACGTAGACTGTGATGCAGAGAAGGTAGGTTTAGGCTCTTATGATCAGTTGGACATCTGTCATCTAATTGAATTATAGCTCTTTTTTCGTCTTTCAAATAGTAAGAGAATAACAGAGGACATATGAAGGTAGTTTCTGCAGACAATTTTGAGACACACTGTTGTATTAGTTTAAAAAGCTGCTTGCACCTATTAGCATGTGTTATAAAGTGAAATCTCTCAAAAATGATCCCGCCCAACAAAGGAATATATTATCTATACTATCATTCTTGGTTTTCTACTTGTTCATATTCTCTGGCCTGCAGTTCTCTACCCTGGCAATTTCTAACTCTATGATCATATATTGCTTTCTGTCTGTTCACGTAATTTCTCCAGCTTTGAATAGGAATATTTGCTTAGCTTCCTTAACTTGAATTATTAATCATTAAGCCCCAAGTTCTCAGTCCTACTCATTAAAAAAGGAAAGTGGGAATAAGGGGGAAACAAAGAGCAACAGTATGCAGTTACATGGAAAATGAAGATGATATGGCTGTTCTCATCCCTTGATTTGGCTTTTTAAATTGGAGTTCTTTGTAACTTTTAAAATATAGCTTATTGTGTGTCCCAGTTCTAATTAGGGTATGTCATCAGTCTTTGATGAGCAGGTACAAGGTCCAAGGTTTCCCCACAATTTTGGTATTTGGTGCTGACAAGGAAAGCCCTGTCCCATACGAAGGTGCAAGAACAGCTTCAGCCATTGAGTTCTTCGGATTAGAGCAGCTGGAAACAAATGTTGCACCTCCTGAAGTGATTGAGTTGACTAGCCCAGTAAGCTGACTTTTAATCTTGAACCCTTCTTCCTTTCTCTTGCCTATCATACCCTTTAGAATAATATTTGTCTGATCCATCTCTGTATGAAGGATGTCATGGAAGAGAAATGCAATTCTGCTGCGATCTGCTTTGTTTCATTCCTGCCGGATATATTAGATTCCAAGGCAGAAGGAAGGAACAAATACCTAGAAATGTTGTTAGCTGTTGCAGAGAAGTTCAAGAGAAATCCCTACAGGCAAGTACACTCAGCCACACTTATTGGACTATATTCTTCCACTACATACGTCTTGTTGCCCGTAATACAATCACGTGGGTTGAAAACATGAAATGTACTCAGATTTGGAGATAACATTAGATTTTGTTAATTTTACAGCTTTGTTTGGGTGGGTGCTGGTAAGCAACCAGATCTTGAAAAGCACGTCGGTGTTGGTGGTTATGGATATCCCGCTATGGTAGCTTTGAATGTTAAAAAAGGAGTATATGCACCTCTTAAGAGTGCATTCCAGCGTCAGCCTATAGTGTAAGTAATTTTCTCCATATGATTTGAAATCCAATGTTTTTTTGGGATTGAAACATGAAATTGTTCATTCTGCATATACAGAGACTTCGTGAAAGAAGCTGGACTAGGTGGAAAAGGTAATCTTCCATTAGCTGCTACTCCTTCAATTGTAAAGAGTGAACCATGGGATGGAAAAGATGGAGAAATCATCGAAGAAGACGAGTTCTCCCTTGAAGAACTTATGGGAGACGACACACCTAACAAGGATGAGTTATAATTCTTCTACCCTTTCATATAGAGGATTATGATAAGCTAGATAGAAACAGTTTTGAGCAAAAAATCGTGTATTACTGTGTTGTATGTCATTTATCATCAGATTGGCATCCTCTAGTTCAAAAGAGATTTCCTTTGTTCCCTGGAACATTACTTTGATTATTACTCTTTGGGATATGCAGAAGTAGCCCTTTCTTCTATTGTTGGCTTGTTTTTTTACAGGTTTAGAACATAATATGTATTGCAGACTATGAGGCCGTTTGGATTGGCTTATAAGTTGCTTATAAGTTGTTTTCAGCTTTTTTGAGTGTTTGGCTGGCCAACTTAAAGTTATTTTGTGCTTAAAATAAGCCCCAATAAATAGTTCGGTTTATTTGGATGAACTTATTTTAAGCAGTTTATAAGTTGAAAACAGCTTATAAGTCAAAAAATAAAATTGGCCTGCATTTTTTTTTTAAAAAAACTTATAAGCAGTTTTCAACTTATAAGTTAACTTAAAAATAAGTCAATCTAAACAAGCTATATAGCACTAGGCCACACGTTGATCGTCATTTAACTAAATGTTTTCTAGCACTAGACCACACATTGATCGTCATTTAAATAAATGTTTTCTAGCACTAAACCACACATTGATCGTCATTTAAATAAATGTTTTCTTGTTAAATAAGTGAGTTCTACTTATTTTGTTGTATTAGGTATGTAAATACAAAATATTATCTTGTCTACCTAGATGAATACTATGGGAGGTGGTGTGGAGTGAAGACGAGGTGTGCTGTGGGGAGACGACAGTCAAAATTTAAATCTTAAAATGTCCATGTTAATTGACAACTTATCAAGTACATTTCAATCATTTGAAGTGAGATACAGTCATATACTATAGAATTCAATTAAGAAGTAATGAAATTAGGTTTTTGTTACGAATCTAATGGATTCGGTGGATGACTATTCAATGAATGTTGTCTTATACATATAGTTAATTAATATTAGACTTAATTTTTGAAAGTCTCATCGACTCATCCTATAAATTAGGATAAGACCCTAATTGACATGGTATGTTGGATTTCAAGGATCATTCAAAATCTCAACTCTAATACCAAGTTTGTCATGATCGAAGCCAAAGGCCAAGACGTGACACGATGAATTTCACCTTTTAGAAAGACACTAAAAACACTTGATAATTTTTCTTATGCACTTGATAAATTAGGATGTTCTTTACTTTGCAAGTCTTATACAACGAATTCTTAACTCACCGAATTTTCATTGGTAATTGTTCCGCTAGTTTTAAACAGTTTTGTGTGAATTAAAATTAATTAATAAAATAAAAAATAATATGTAATCAAATCATATTATTTGTCCCAAGCAATTTTCAAAAGCAAATATTAAAGATGGAGCATGTGTGTGAATGACCCTATCTATATAATTCATGACGACAAACCTTTTCCAATCAGAAATTGGAATAATATATAATTAAGGAAAGGAAATTTACCGCCCATTAAATTTTTCTTTTCCTATTCCTTTCCTATTGAATTTGGGATTAGAATCCTACTATTATAAATAAAGGCCATTCTTGTTGGAAAAGAAAAAAAAATAAAATCCCAAACTCCTCCTTTGTTGAGGTGACTAATCCTTAAAGTGATGAAGCTACTACAGAATTGTGCTTCCCGATTTGATTATATTTCGCATCTTGAGCTATTTGCCCCATCGTTGTTTGTTCAAATTCAAATGTGTTTGCAAGCTGTGGTCTACCCAACTTTCTTGTACCTTCGTAGCAAACACTGCTCCTTCTCTGAGTATGTAAATATCTTGGAAAAGTTTACTGCCAATCCTGATAGATGGCGGGGCTTTACCACAATCTGTTACAGTAGTCACCACTTATGTCTGCAGAAGAAGATAGCTTCTTCTCAAACTTTGATATACCGCATACATTGCAATTTCCTGTGCGACGTGCTCCCAATCCCCAGTCCACAAAATCCTAGTTTGTGCATTGCCCTGGAGTATGTTCCCATTACGTCTAACCCACAAGGTGGTTGTGTTAAAGTTTATTTCTGTTTATGAAGATGGAAACAACAACCTTGGTTATGAAATTCTCTCTCTCGACATTGCTGGCGGGCCATTGATGATGTGGTGCCACCGCCTAGTGATGGGCGAATGATGAATAGCATTTAAATCTTGTTTAGAATGGGAGTTGCTTATTGCATTCGCTTTGTTGAAACAACGGAGGAGATCGATGAGATACAAGTTGATGTTCTCGATATGGTTAATGAGACCTACATTGGTCGTACTACTTTCCCTAGAGAAAAATTCATCAGCACCACTTTGCATCTCTTGGATTGGAATGGACGCCTCTCCTTTTCTCAACTATTAAATGATGAGCTTCATGTCTTGGTACTAGATGATCACAAAGATTTGAAATGGGCTGAAACAAAGCGTATCATCAAGCTGCACTTCTTGAAAACATCCATTTCATGCTTGTGCTGACGTGTCTACTTTGGTGTTTATCCGGCGGGACTACTAGGGCAATCGATCCTTCTGCTGCTATTATAACATTTAAACCCAGGAGTTGTCTACTCGTGAAATATATTCCAGCATAATTGATGCTGAACTGGTCCCAATTAAGGTAGCCGAATTTGCCTTCCACAAAGCAGGCTTGTAGGAATTAATGCTTTTTAGATATAGTTGTTGTTATGTGAAGACATATTTAACTACTCTTTATTGCTGTGAAGACAAACTCCACTGTTGATTTAATCACCGATTGATTGTCTAATCCATATTTAAATTGGCCGGTGTCTATAAGTGTTTGATATTCTGCTTAATCCCTTTGTTTTATGTCTCTTAAATTATCATATTTCAGCAATTTTTGTGTTGCTCATCTGCTTTTCACGTAGGTGATATTTTGGGTTTATGCTGCTGGTATGGAGGAGCTTTGGAAATAGAAATAGTGACATCTTTTCAAAATCTTTCATCTAACAAGACTCCGTGGAGTCACGATTACTTCCTAGGAAACAGTCCATAAGCCATTTGTGATAGGAAAATATGATAGGTGGAAAGTGATAATGCCCAATGATCAATCCTAAAAGATAACTCTAAAGATGCCTAACTGCCAGAACAATCATTAGGAGTTTCTTGGGTAGTTTATTAGGGGCAGATGCTTCCTAAAGAGCAACAGAAACGTGCAAAGGGATGCCTAAGCTAGAATCTTGCTTGTGAGAATGATGATTTAAGACCGCCGGATTGAGAATGAGATTTTGCAAAAGATAGTTAGTGAGATTGTGTACACGAGAAGACTTAGCAACTATAAAAAGTATCAAGATTGAGAACAGAGGACCTCCATCTCAAAATGTCAGAATAGGAAAATAATTGATTAGAAAGCAAGAATTAAGCCTTCAGATTTTTACTTTGATTGACTATTATGACCAATGAACCAACACTTTTCCCTTTTGAGTTATTCTTTTCTTAAAGCAGAGAAGAGGGTGATACGTGTTGGTAAGCAAACGAGCCTACTTTGAAAGATCAAAGCAAGTTGCATCATTCGATTCCATGGCAAGAAAAAAAAGAGTAGAAATGACTGGTACGACATTAGGAAAGAAGGATATCTGACATGACTTTGTCAGACCTTGAGACCACTAATCAAGAGAATCACAGTCGAAATGAGGAATTCACCGCATATTTAGTTCAACAAATTGATGACTTACAAAAAAATTACAACATACCAAAGCTGCAAAGGTAGCTGTTACGACAAGCACGCTCTTTAAGGCTACGGAAAAACTGCCATCTTCGACCCCATCATATATTGCAAACCATTTGGATATGTATGCTACAAGACCCATGATCTCTCCATTCTTAACCTACTCACTGTAGGCCTAACCACTAAAAAATCAACTACCTATGGATCCTTTTTACATTTTTACATCGCCATTCCACCAATATTATATTCCAAATGCCAATCACTATCGAAATTCCATGCCCACACAACAAACACCGCTACCTAAACGTCCAAATGTTGTACCCTCATATCAAACTCTATTACCTACATGCCAAAGTATCCTACCCTCGTACCAAAATGCGTTACCTACATACCAAAATGTCATCATTCCACTTTTCAAAAACAACCCAAAACCTGCACACACGTCCAAGCTACACCGACTTACATAATCCACACCTCAAATACTCCTCATCAAGGTCAGAATGAATTGAACCGTTATGAGGAAATGGAGAAGGAATGGAAGGTGAGAGATGAAAAACGTGAGCAAAAGACGATCGCAATGAAAGAGACTTTCTCACAGGTTTTATGGGAAATTGTTGAAAGTGGCATTGATGAAGAAGATGATGCCGCTGAGATAAAGAAAAAGACCAAAAGACACTCACACTTATCCATCAAAGTTTGGATGAAAAAATGTTCGAGAAGGTGGCAAATGCAACCAACTCTAAGCAAGCATGGGATATTCTTCAAACTTTCTTTAAAGGTTAGACAAGGTGAAAAAGTTTCATCTCCAAACCTTAAAGAGGAGAATTTGAATCTAGTGAACGTGTTACAAGCTTACTCCTATTTTATTTTTTTTCGTTTTCATATTGAAAAAGTAATAAGAATGAGAAGTGTTAAGCTTTTTATCATCCTGGCATCGAGCTATTTTTTTCGCAGGACCTCCTCTACAGTATCGTCACCGCAGTAGAGTTGCTGCAAATAAAGGAATCCGAAACAAGAGTTGGTTGAACAAGCTTTGCAAGCAAAAAATTCTTTGAAGGAGAAAGGTGAAAGGTGTGACTCACAACAAAGAGGTCGTGGGCATGGAAGAGACCGTTATAGAGGAGGAAGAGGTGGTAGTCAATCTTCGACCAAAGAAAATAGAAGTCAAGGCTAGCTCCAATCAAGAAAGAGGCTACGAAAGAGGTATTGGATGAAGGTCAAATCAAGGAAGATATGAAAAATAAAATATTGAAGTTATACTTGTCATAAATATGATCATTTTTCCCGGGAATGTAAAAGTAATTTGGAGGAGATAAATAATTTTGTGGAGAGCAAAAATGAAGATGACACTTTACCCATTAAGATATTGCAACATTAATAGTAGTAAATGTTATGCCATCTATCGAGATTTTAATAAATAGTTATCTTAAATTATTAATTATTTTACAATTCAAGATGAAACTAATTGTATTTTTACATTTCATTGTAATAATTATTCTTAAAAATTAGTGAAGAGATAAAATAATCTCTAAATTATTTTTATTTTTCCACTTTTAATTACCCATGTAAGGATAGTAATGTGGGTTCATGATAATCACCAAGACATAAATAAATAGTCACGTAAGAAAGGGTGCTACAATTAACTAAACACTATTTTATTTCTCAATTACTACGACAACCCCCACATTAAATAAAGTAAACAATTACTATTATATTTCTATCCAAATTTTTTTCTTCAAATTTATCAATAGATGATATATACATTTTTTAGGAAAAATTTGGGGCCCTAAAAAATTTGGGTCCCAAGCGATTGCTTTAATGACCTTATGATCGAGACTGAGATACATGCTCTCCGCAATCAGAAAGAAGCTGCTGCATATAGTTGTCATTAACATGGAGGTGGATATAGCTTTAGATAGAAATAGCACTGCATGATCTCTGATTAGAGAGATCGACCTACATTGGTCATACTCCTTTCCCTAGAGCAAGTTTCTTCTCAAAGTTGAGCATGAGCACCACTCATCTATTGGATTGGAATGGCCACCTCTCCGCTGCTCAACTACTTAAAAGATGAGCTTCATGTCTTGGTATCCTAGACGATCACACAAAGTTGAAAACTTCTTGAAAGCCATGCAAAATAATTTGAGTTAAAAAATTTAAATCAATGGATGAACTAGTCCAGATTAATAATTATATATTCCTTTGGAATCCCTTATATATACTATCAATATTGAATAATAACAAATATTATTAAATACTCTAATTCATGATCGGCGTAGGGGTCTGGTTTGTTAATTTTAAATAATATGCTATTTATTTATTTTAAAGCCTAGCCGAGCAATTTTAAAAAACAAAAATTAAAATTAAAGAACACCACAAATAGTAGCATGTGTGAATGACCCAATATAATTCATGACGACAAACCTTTTCCAATCAGGAATTGGAATGATATATAATTAAGGAAAGAAAATTTACCGCCCATTAAATTTTCCTTTACCTATTCCTAGTGAATTACCGCCCAACTTAGATTCATCTGGAGCATGTCAAATAAATTAAGAATGAAAAAGACTAAATAATTGGAAAATGAAAGAATAAAAACAGCCATTATTTAGAAAAGAACTATTGTTCATCTTCCCGCCAACGTGAATATCGAGAAAAATCTAAGAAAGTTTTCCATTTTTGCTCAAAATGTTTGTACAAAAGAGAATAAAACACTATAATAGAAGAAAAAATCATTAAAAATTAGATGCAAATCTCAAACAGAAAAATGAGCAGCAAATTTTCATCAAAATCATGAACTTCAAGTTCAACCACATGCAAAACTAACACAAAGAGCCTATTTAGAGAAACCCACAAAGAAATCTTAAAAATACGGCTCAAATCAAGGAGAGGAGAAGGATGCAGGTAGCAAAACCTGGCAGAAATAATAGAAATTGATCATGGCTTTTGATGTGTTAAATACAAGACAATCAGCACTCGGATGGAAGAGAAAAATCATTAAGAAAAAAACAAATATACATTTATAAAATAGAGCAAAGTGGGGCCACAACGAGCAATAATATATGGTCTTTGAAAGGCTAAAGTTATCTTCACAGTAAAGGTAAAACAAAGGAGTAGTAATACCTAACCAATAAGTAAAATGAAATCAGCTTAATTGACCAAACTACCCTATGCAAGCAAGCAAACATGTCGATCTGTACTCTCTCTTATAATATAACTAGTCTCTTAGAACGTGCGTCCCTTATTATTTTAACAACTTCCTAACAAACTAACAACTTACTAACCAACTTAGTTAGTTTAACTAACCATTAAGCTTGCTTAACTAACTCCTTAGTCAACACTCTCCCTCAAGCTCATGGTTTAAATAAATCCATGACTCCTAAGCCACTTAGGAGTAGTTGATGTTGTGCTTTGCCAAGGCTCTTTGTGAGTAGATCAGCAAGCTGATCTTCCTTGTGGATGAATTCAGTTTTCAGAGTTTCTTGACAGATCTTTTCCCTTACAAAATGACAATCTATGTTTATGTGTTTGGTCCTTTCATGGAAGATTGGATTTGCTGCAATTTGTATTGCCGACTTGCTGTCACACACCATTCTAACAGGAAGATCAACTTGAATACTAAGCTCTCTGAATAAGCCAATCAGCCAAGTTACCTCAGCTGCATAGTTTGTCATGCTCATGAA
Organism: Solanum dulcamara; assembly: GCF_947179165.1. Classification (NCBI taxonomy): domain Eukaryota; kingdom Viridiplantae; phylum Streptophyta; class Magnoliopsida; order Solanales; family Solanaceae; genus Solanum; species Solanum dulcamara. The sequence goes on from NC_077242.1 coordinate 10,314,691, forward strand.
TTCAACCTCTGCTGAACTTCTAGAGACTGTCTCTTGTTTCTTAGACTTCCAAGAGATGAGAGCTCCACCAAATTTGATTAAATAACCAGTGACAGATCTCCTAATCTCTAGACATGCTCCCAGTCTGAGTCACAGTAGGCAAGGAGTTGATTTGAAGTCACTGTTGGCATGAAAAGTCCAAGGCCTGGAGCTTCCTTAATGTATCTTACCACCCTGAGTGCTGCAACCATGTGTGACTCCTTGGGGCAATGCATATATTAACTCAACTTCTGAACTGAGAATGCTAGATCAGGTCTGGTCATTGTAAGATAGAGAAGTCTTCCAACTAGCCTCTAATATCTACCAGGGTCCTTCAGCACAGGATCTGCATGTTCTCCTTTTGGAGAAACATGCTCATCAAACCTTACAGATATTAGCTTCAGATTTTGTTCCAGTGGTGTATCTCTAGGTTTAGCTCCCCCTAGACCAGCTTCGGCTATTAACTCCAATGTATACTTTCTTTGAGACAAATGTATACCTTGACTGGATCTAGCAACTTCAATTCCTAGAAAGAATTTAAGTTCTCCTAGATCCTTCATCTTGAATTATTTCTACAGGTCCTTCCTTGTGCAATTTATAAGTGGTTGCCTGTTGCTAGTGATTAAAAGGTCACCTACATAGACCAATATAATAACTATGTCATCTTCAACTTGTCTAGTGAATAAAAAGTAGTCATAGTGGCTCTGAATAAAGCTCAACTGTACTAGGGCTTCTGTTAATTTCAAGTTTCATTGCCTAGGAGCTTGTTTGAGGCCATAAAGGGACTTGTAGAGTTTGCAGACTTTACCATGCTCTCTCTATCTTGCAAAACCAGCAGGAATAGTTATGTATACCTCCTCTAAGAGATCACCATTGAGGAAAGCATTGTGAATATCCATTTGGTGAATGCACCAACCTTTAGAAGCAGCCAGAGCAACAATAGATCTAATAGTAACCATCTTTGCAACATGGCTGAAAGTCTCATTGTAGTCCAGGCCTTCTTGTTGGTTGTATCCTTTGGCCACTAGCCTTGCCTTAAACCTTTCAACCTCACCTGAAGCCTTGTACTTCACCTTATATACCCACTTGCAGCCAATGAATTTCTTGTCGGGGGCAAGTCCAACACACTCCAAGTATGATTATCCTGCAAAGCAACAATCTCTAGTTCTATAGCCTGGACCCATTGAGGATCAAGAGATGCTTTAGAATAGAATGTAGGTTCAGTGATGGCTGAGTAGGTAGCTAGAGCATGAACATAAGTAGGGGACAAATGAGCATAGGATAAATGATCAAAAAGGGGATATGAAGAGGAGGTATTGTGGTGTGCAGTGACAAAGTCTTGAAGCCACAGGGAGGTTTAGTTTGTCTAGAGGACTTCCTAAGAGGAAGGATATTTGTTTTGGGAGTAATATGAAGGTTTGAGGAGGGTGAATGAAGGTCTGGACAAGAGTTATGAGGAGGAGAAGGGGTGATGAATATAACAATTCAAAGGGAGATTTGTAATAAAGAAGTTTGGAGGGAAGTCTATTAATAAGGTAGATAGCAGTAGTGACACACTCACCCCAAAAATTTCAAAGGGATGCTAGCTTGAAATCTGATAGCTCTAGCCATATCTAGGATAGATCTATATTTCCTTTCAGCAACACCATTTTATTGAGGTGTATAGACATATGTACTCTGATGAAGGATACCAAGAGCAGATAGTAAAGATTGGAAATCATGACTAAGAAACTCACTACCATTATCAGTCCTAAAAGTTTTAACAGTAGTAGAGAAGAGGTTGTGAACCTGTGCAAAAAACTTTCTCAACACCACTATAGTATCAACTTTAGAGGTAATGAGAAATAACCAAGTAAATTTGGAAAAATCATCTACTATAGTAACAAAGTACTTCATTCCAGAATGATTTGGTACTCTGTAAGGACCCCATATATCACAATGAATAAGTTCAAACACAGATTTAGAAATATGAGAGCTAACTGGAAAAGGAAGCTTAGTTTGTTTATCTAAGGGGAAGATAATACAAGGTAAATGCACAGTGGTATGTACAATATCAAGAACAGTGAACTTCTTTATTATGTCTATAGGAGCATGACCTAATCTTCTATGCCATAAGGAAATAGACTCAGATTGACTTGATGGAGCAGAGGAAGTATTTGTTGAATGTGCTGAAGGAGGAACAACTGGGACTGAGTTGATGAGATTTTCCTTGAGGATGTAGAGACCTTGATCTTCTCTACCAATCTCCATGACCAGTTCATTGGAGAGATCCTGAAAAATATAAAAATCAGGAAAGAAATCTGCCATACACTGAAGTTCTTTGGTAAGTTGTGACACAGACAGTAAGTTACACTTGAAATCTGGAACAAACAGCACATTACTAATACTTTGGCTACCAAGTACTTTTATTCTCCCAGTATGTGAAACTGATGCTACATTACCAGTAGGGAGATGAACTTCTCTCCTCTCAGAGCTAGGCACAGGTTGAATTGTATCAAGTACATCAAGACTAGCTTTCATATGATCTGTGGCTCCAGTATTAACTATCCAATCCATAGGCACATATTTGAAGACTAAGGCAGACATGGTACTACCTGTAGTAGCTGCTTTAGCTGAGTGCTCCCCTGCATTTTCACTTCTTTTTGCCAATATTTGCATGATATGCTGATACTGATTTTGGGTGAAGAATGTTGCTAAAACTGGAAAATTTAGACTGGGAGTAGCAGGTTGAGAGGTTTCAGCTTGATTAGCATAAGAGTTGGTGGTACCACCTTTCTTCTTTGATCTCTAGCCAACAAGATAGCCTTTAACTTTGAAGCATTATTCCTTGGTGTGTCCTCTGTATCCATATAGTTCACACAAGACTACAACCTTCTGAGGCTTTTGTGACTGTGGCTTGTATTGAGAGTCATAATGTCCTCTATTTGGTTGGCCATCACCACCTCCTTGTTGGTGTCCAGAATTACCACTCCCATGAGTGTAAGTTTTCTGACTGAACAGAGTTGTACTTTCAATAGCCCTATGAAGAGAAGCATCCGAACTTGTATGTATCAAATTTCTCTCACTTTCATGATCTAAGATGAGTGAGAAGGCTTTTTTTAGATTAGGAGTAGGAGTCTGAAGCAGAATTTGGCCTCTAGCAGCTGAGTAGGACTTATTCAATCCCATTAGAAATTGAAGTAGTCTTTGATACTCACAATGTTCTTTGAATTTCCTAGACTCATCACAGGAGCATCTTGGACAAGGCATGATGGAGTCGAACTCATTCTATAGACTCTTAAGTGTAGTGTAGTAATCAGTCACTGACAGAGTTTTCTGACTTAGGCTGTGAATCTCCTTATGAAGATAAACACATGTGCACCATTAATCTTGTCAAACCTCTCTTTTAACTCACACCACACTTTATGAGCATCATCACTATACACTACACTGCTGAGAAGGCCTGGCCTCACAACATTCATAATCCATGATAAAATAACAGCGTTGCATTTTTCCCAAATATCAACATACTCAGGGGCCAAATTTTGATTTAGGAAATATACCATCAACAAACCCTAATTTATCTTACCTAGTAGTCCAATACGCATGGATCTACTCCATATTGCATAATTCTCTGATCTGGTGAGTTGCAAAGAGATTAGAGAGCTTCCTGGAGTGTCATTAGGTTGAAGGTAAAGCGGATGATTGTGATCTATCACCGGAGCACTGAAACGTATTGCTTCAGCAGTGGTGTTTGTGTTTAGGTTGCTGGTTTCCACAGATCCAGCTTCAAACTCAGCTGTAATAGCCATTGTTTCACAGCTTCGAGACTTGCTTTTCTTCTAGCTGCTGACTACTAATTTTACTGCTTCTTGGCTTCGAATCTCAGCAATCGAGTGCACTACACTGCAGGACACAGTGCTGACTCTGATACCATGTTAGATCTGCATTGATGGAGGTTAAACGTAAGTACATTGAAGAGAAGAGAGGAGAGGAAAGGAAGAGAGAAAGAAGAGGACACAATACTTCAATTCAATTCACATTGTTTTAATACATGTATATCATTTATGTATTTATTGAGTATTGTGTATAATTGCTCCACTAACTACTTCTAACTACCTTCTAACAACTTACTAACCAACTTAGTTCGTTTAACTAACCATTAAGCTTGCCTAACTAACTCCTTAGTCAACAGTTATTATTATATATTTATGAAGATTTTTATTATTATACTTTTTGAGTTTTTCAGTTAACTAAATAAATGAATAAGGGGAAACTAACTTCCTCATCCCCACTGAATTTAGAATTGAGTTCCTTAAGCATTAAAGTATTATTATTTCATTTATACTTCACTATTTAGTACTTTATTAATTAAATATTTTATAATAATAATAATAATTTAGTATAGGAGTAAAATGGTAATTAAATTTTGGGGTTTGAAACTTTTCATTTTTAATAATATATGATAAATATGTTTGAAAACATAAAATCTTTAATTTTATATAGTAATATTATTAGCATTGATTGACTCAAGTTAATAACATATTGGTCATTTGTAGAAATACATTTTGTTGGATGATGTCATATAAAATTTTAGTTACTAACATGAAGATGTAAATAATTTAATTCAAAATTTTAAAATATTACATAATATAAAGAATATGCAGTTTCTTTTTAATAATTTTTTATTTAAATTTTGTATTATTTAAGCACAAATAAAATTATAAAGTTCACTGTTAAATAAATATTGGGACCTCAAATTTTTGGGGAAAGGCTTCATTAATCTCCCATTGAGCCACCCCTACATTTGTACTCATAAACAAATAATATTGTAATGCATCTAGTTCATGTGAATCATTTGTGTTTTCTGGTTCTTATTTCTTAATCAGTGAGATGAAAAACAGAAAATTATTAGGTAAAGGCCTCTTTTCATGAATTGTTGTCTTGTTCTCTTTGCCAACTTTCTGTTGGCTGAGGAAGATGGGTATAGGAATTGCACTATATTTCAACATATATAGGCTTTAATTTATTTGGAGAGTTTACCAATACATGTTGTCAACTGCTACACATGTTGATTCTGCTACTTCGGCAATCTGATTGAGACTAATTATATAATGATGTTCTATTCATGGTTTTCTGATTGTAGGATATGGATATATATATATATAATTTTCACCATCATTAAAGGGCAAAAATGGTGAGCCAAAGGAGAAGGCTTGAGTAGGCCTGTGATTGAGAGACTATTGAAGTTGGAAAATCAAAGAGATTCTTGGCTTTTTGTTCTTTATGCACCTTGATGCCCTTTTTCCCAGGTAATTCATTGTAACAATTTTTTCATTTTCTTTTCGGTCAGAGACAGATTTAGAATTTTCCAAATATATTGTACTTTTGAAACTATGGAATAGGAATTTAATATTCATAGGCAATTAAGTTCCCGCGATTAGAGAAGAAGGATGTAGACTCCTTGCTGGTTTTTGTGAATGCCCTCAGGTGAAAGACAATGTTTTACACATCTTGATGAGAATTATTCAGCAAGACAAAAATTGCGCGTAACAGAATATAAGTTGCTATTTGAGATTCTTCATTGCGTGCTAACATAAATACATGTCATTTTTTGACTTTTTCCTATCTTGGGTTATGTGGGCATTTTCTTCACTTACTGTTTGGGAGTAATATTCAAGATTTTACAACTTAATTCAGTTGTAAACCATAGAATATTCAGAATATTTCTTTTCAATTGTTCTCTCTCTTTTAGAGGTGAGTCGTGATAATTTCACAACCGAGTGCACACCCATATTTAATAACTTTACTAAATACTGTAACGTTCACTATATAGGGACTGGATCTGTTTGTAACATGCATTTATCAAAAGTTCTCATTCTTCGGAAATGAAACATAATCATTTAAACATGTCTTAATCTTATATGACAATAGTTTAAAGCCTCTTTTTAAATTGCTACTTTGAGAGCAAATCGAGGTATATATGCATATAATATAGAGAATTTCTCTAACATATTTTCAGCCATAACTATAATAAACCTATGAAAATATAGTGATCATATATTTCTAGCAAATTCTCATGTTCATCTTAACAATATTGTTCATTGGGAATCAAGTGAACCATTTAGATTCCTTAGATCAAAAACAAACCCAGCATATATAGTAGTACATCATAAGTAGCGAAAGACGAGCAACATAATACATGAAGGAACTACTAACCTTTTGTATAAAACCTTTAATAATGAAAATTCAATCTGATTTATAGCCAGTGACTTTTATGTGCTGAGTTTTAATTTTCAACGTGGTCATCCATATATAATACTTTAAGAATCAAGAAATTAATTATTAATACAAGAAATCATACCTTTGGGACTACTAAGTGGCAGAGGGGAAATATTTGGCAGCTATATATTATTGTTCAATTACTCAATTGGTTATATTTCCGTGCTGATAATATTTTATAAGATAATAAAGAAAGAAGAAGAATATTATAGAAAAAAATAGAAGCTTTATTAGCTTTTTTCCCCATTTTTTTAATGAAATAACGTTTTGAACAATAAAAAAAAATATAGGAGTAGAACAAGAACAATTTCAAGCAAATATAATGTATTAGCACCCAAAAGCACTCATTTTCTCATTAGATATATCCTTCTCCCTATGAGGGATGACAGAAAATCACTCAACACCGTACCATCCGGTTTACATAACTAGAAATAATCCATGCACGTTAATTCTCTTAGACTCGTTACTTCATCATCTAAGAATTTATATACGTACTTACACACACTACTAATTATATATGACATTAATTATGAAACATCCAAAGCATACATATTAATATATATATATCTCCATCTTAATTATAGTAATACTAATTATGCTAAAAACTTGGAAAGAGCTGTTTTAACCACATGATCAGCTATGATACTATCTGTTCTCTCAGTTGGATGAAATGCATCCCAAAATATATATTTATTTGCGTCTTTACATGTGAAAAGATTGTATCGATCACATGCGTAACCCATCTCAAATAGCCCTGTCGCGCAGCATGCTATTGAAGCAACCTCAAACCCTGTCACATAAATAACGTATCATGAGTTTATGTTTTATATTTCACTGAGTATGTTGTTGTTGTTCTTGTTCTTATTGTTGAGTTTATGTTTTATATACTGACAACATAAAGAAAAACTATATATGTTATAACAAGCTACTATAAATAATAAGTAATATGTTATAATAAGTTAAATTATATTACTGGCGTAAAATATATATGTTTTCAGGGTATATAATTTAAATCTTTTTTACGTACCATAGGAGGAAGGATTTTTAATCATTTGTAGCATAGGGTCGTAAGGATTAGAGAGAACAACTTGAATCCCAGGAAGCTCTTTATTCAACTCCATCACCAATCCATGCAATTTTTCATTGAAGTTAACAGCCACAAGATTGTAACTCTCCATACATTCATTCCCATTTCCAACATTTCTTGTTCTTTCTAATGGCATACACCCCATTGGAGGAAGTCCACCAAGTGATATCTTTCTTGCTCCAAGATTGTACAAATTTGTGACAAAATTCTTTGCAATTCCAACTAGGAAAATTTGGAATTGATCCAGAGTGTATTGAGATCTCCTTTGAGGCATTGTGTAGTAGTTTTCAAGAAAGTCATTTGTTCCAAGGCTTGTGGCATATAATGCCTCACTTATTACTTCATTTGCCTTTGTATCACCAAGATAAGCTCTTAGTTTCTTTTGGTATTCTTTGTAATACTCCACTTGTTTCCACAAGGGTATCACACGCTGCAATTTAGGATCATAGGTGAGAATTCTCACAAAACATGGTAGGATATTTATCACAAAATGTGCGGCTAAATACTATTTCATTTGTCACGTTTTATATGATACTTTTTTTTCCTTTTTACAACAACATACATTGATACTCCACAAGTGGTTGGAAGTGGGGTCTCCTGGTGTATACACAGTTTTATCTACGAAGACAAAAAGACTATTTCCGATAAATTCTAACAACAACATTACATTTTTTTCTTTTTAATCAGTCAAAAATATGATATTAATTTGTATGTAAAATTAGCTTATCTTAGCATTTTCATTTTAATTATCTTTGTGAAAATGACATTTTGGGACCTAGGATATGAAAGTTATGTTTCAACAGGGGAGACAAATAAGAAGTGACACGTGAAACTCGTACATATGTCCCTTCGAGATTACCTCCTTTAATTTAACTCTAAAGACTAAAGGTAAGGGTAGTTTTGACTTTTGTGCCTTGCTTATATTTTAGCTTTTGCCATGAAAGACTTTATTTATTTCTTACTAATAATAATAATTAAATTTTGTGGTCACGTCAAACTATTATCAACTCCCAAACAACCAACACAATCTTATTGGACTAAGTCAACTTAAGGAAATTAATAACAGAATGTAATATTATTCTTTTTAGATCAAGCACACACAACTTTTTTCCAAAAGCAACATAGAGTATTTGCACACTTTATTTGTAATTTAAAGCTCATTTGGATTAGTTGATTGAAAGTAGGTTATAAGCATATTAAGCGTTTAAAAGATTTTTTTGTGCTGAAACTAGCTTTATAGATATATAACTACACATTTGATTTTAAGTGTTGTAATTGATGATAAATAGTTAATGTATTTGATTAGAAAAATATTGATAAATATTATAAATCTTATCAGATTTTAAATTTTGAATACATGTATTTGGCGCGTCCAAATATATATACATCTTGAATACATGGGGTCAAATTAGGTGTAATATTTTCTAGATGCACTATATCCAGGTGAATTCACATGTATCTCACCATCTTTCCCTATTTTAATGTATCTAGTGACAAAAATACATGTGTCTAGCTATATTTGACTTATAATCTAATATTAAAATTATTAATTAGTGAGACAATAAGTAATTATTTCAAATTATAAGGAGAATTAGTAAAATAGTTTGTGTAATTAGGTAGTTTTGTCCTATTTTTATAATAAGAAAAAATATTTTTAAAAAAATACTAAAATATTTAGCAAACCCAAAACACTTATTATAAGCTGAAACATGCTAAGACTTTGCAATGTTTCAAAACTATCCTTAAAATAAATGAGTTTTAAAATATAGAAATACACTTTTATAGATTTTTTGCCAAATAAGCAGTACCAACACGAATAAAGATGTTGATAATATCATTAAATATAAAATATATATATATCAGTCTTTTTGGCAAGCGAATACTTCTTCATAAACTGTTCTGTTGTACAAGTACAAGCTCTAAGGTTTTTTTTTTTAAAAAAAAAACATGTAATTAAGAGTAGTTGAAAGAAGCTTTACCAGAACATCAGCAGTAGCATTATCATAACCAGTTCCAGCAGAGGCAAAACTAACTCCAACAGCAAAATCAGATATATTATAAGCTGGATCCAAATATGCTGGAACTGTTTGCTTCAAACCAGCTGCCTCCGAAATAAAATCGGTAGTAATTCTTCCGTTAGAGAACCGACCCGTCGGTCGACCACCGGCAAAGTCTCGCCCGTACGGCATAAAATTGCTCCGAGCAATCGTCTGAATATGGTTGTTATTACCCGAATCCACTGATGAATCACCGAAAACAATTATCGCCGGAACTTTGGCATTTGTTTTGGCTAGTAACATGAAAAATAATTGAACTATAAGGAGACATGACGATATCGCCTTACTAGCATGTGATTGTGCCATGTTAATTTTCACTTGATTATTTTCGTGCTATGTAGTTGAGTTGTTATATAGTACAAAAGTAAAGGTAGTAGTTAGAAAAAAGGGGAGCCAAAATTAAAGTCACGAATGAACTAATTTTTGTTGGGGATTTTAATGTGAAGTAATAAATAATAAGTGTATATTGTTAGGCATGACAAGGACAAAGAGCTACACGAGGGTCATTTTAGTTGACATTGCATGAAAAAATAGGTGCAATAATTAATTAATTCATGAATCCAATCTGTTTGCTTGCCTATTGTAGAGAAGTTTAATTTAGCCTTTTTAGAACTAAAATGATACTTGCTAGTTGCTACATATATGCTTACGAATATATGCTTTGATGTCACATATCTAATGGTACCAAATAAATAGTGATCTCTTGACATGTACGAAGAAATGATTTTGACTCGATGATGTTTTTATTTTATTTTATTTTATTTTATTTTTGATGTGTATATAAATAATGAACTTAATTAGCTATGTTAATCTAAATAAATTTTATTAATAATTGGTGACGAATTTCGGTGAAATAATCCAAAAATTAAAGAGAATGTTGTGATTAATTCCCTGAAGTTTGCGATTTCTAACTTGCTGGTGAGAGAGTGTATTTTATTCATTATTTACATTAATTACCCTAGTAAGTGTAAAAAAAAAAAACTAGTAAGTAAAAAGGAAAGAAAGGACTTTTGTTTTTAATTTATTTCCTTGCATTTTTTCTTGTCTAATATATATAATAAAATAGATATTTATTTTTAATTGGCTAGTTTGAAAAAATAAGAGACAATTTATCATTTTATATCTATTTTACATTTTATGATTAAGTAGTACTAATTATTTTCAATTCATTTCCTAATGAGTTGAGTTAATGATGATAATTAATAATATTAAGTAAATTATCATTTTATTTATTGTATTTTAAAATTGTGTCAAGTTAAATATGAACGTATAAACCCGAACTGAGGAAGTACTATTTTGGATGAGAATTATACATAAAAAAAAGTTTTAATTAGCTTATCTACCTCAATTCGAGATGGAATTGAAGTTAGCCTCCTCATGATTAGTTTAATTAAAAACACTATTTTTTTACTGAATTATCGGAAAACGAATTGAGAAGCTGAATCAGGTCAATATATGCTTGACATTTTGGCATATTATCTGTGGAGAAATTTGGGATTTGTTACATAATGGTGTTTAAGATATAATATGTATAAAATATAAAAAATTAATGTAATATTAGCTTATATACACAAGATACAATATTCAGCCAGAAAATGTTCAACTAACTATTTGTTTATTTCCAGAAAATGTTCAACTAACTATCTGTTTATTCCCAAAATTGGTGATTTAGAGTAATAATTAAATATGTTAATGTGATTCAAGAACGCACATATTAAGATGATCAAACAATAAGATTGTTAATGCTAAACTATTTATTAAACGTGATTAAAATAACGAATAAAAGTAATGAAAAGTAAACTAATTGATAAAATGAAAGTGACAAATATTATTAGCCTGTTCTCCATCGTGGTTATCTACCATCCACAGGAAAGCAAGAATTAAGCAAGCTCAAGAGATTTTGGCTACCATGCTTATTAAAGAGTAATATCTAGTGCGTAATCAAATAATGTGTAATTTTGACTCATACACATACCCTTCGCCAATTACAATACTAAACCTTATATGAAATAGTGTTGGATATGAAGGGAAATCAGAAAATGTGTGTTATTTCTAGATTCTAATATATCTGCAACTTAACAATACAAGGCAAAATGAAAGGTATATTTGTGGTACACATGTGCATGATAGAGGAAATGAACTTGCTCATATTAAAGAAAAATTATAACAGATAATGGGTTGTGAGTAATATGGAGGAAAACATTTTCTGTTTTCTCATGCAAAAAGGATCGTGTCCAATTAGTTCATTGAAAATTAGGTAAATAATTTTTGATTCAGTAAAAATAAGAAAAATAATTTTTTATAAATGATCACTTATTTTTAGGATCTCTTTTGCGGAAAATATTTTCCTTCCTACCAAACATTTCAGAAGTTTGCATCATCATAATGAATATTTTACGTATTTCATCTTTTCCCCGTGATTCTTTGACGTAAAAAAATAAGGAAATATTCTTACATGAACAATGTACTAATTGAATTAAAAAGATGTAGGACCAATTAATGTTTTTTTGTTTTATTGTTCGATCCAATATTGAAAACTTGGTCTTTTTTGGTGGTTCACGTAATGCCACTTGTGCATGGGTGAATTCAATATGTCTCAACAGCTTGAGGGATTCTTGATCACTACTATATACAAAAATAAAAAAGTATGAAAGTGATCTATATGGTTCGCATTTAATTCATGCCGAAGAAAAATTTAACGTTTCCAAATCAACAATTTTCTGTACGCTAATAAAGTACTAATAAACAACAATAACCAGTGATAAAGTATAAACAAGTCGTCCAATTCAGGGGCGGATCTACATTTATTCGACGGGATATTTCGTTACCCCTCGGTCTTGTTTGAAAAAAATAATTAAAAAAAAATAAAAAAATAAAAATAAATATATATATATATATATATATATATATATATATATATATATATATATATAAATTTATAATAAAAGTATAAATATTAAATGTAGCACTTTTAGTGGTGTCAGTGATTAAAATTCAGTTTTATCATCGTAAGAATACAAGTTTGAACTCTGCTGGGACGTGTATTTTACTAAAACTTTTTTAATCAGGCAAGATATCAATAGCGAATTTATTGTAAAAAGAATTGTGAATAAGTAGATTAGAACCCTAAACATCTTATAAGTAAAATCTTAGCTGAATCAACAAAACAAGTCTAAATATTGTATGCAAATTTGCTAATAAATATCAAGTATTATCCTGCTCTACGTTAAGGGGTCGTTTGGTTGGGATACAAGTTATGATGGATTAGTTATGATGGGATACGTTATGATAGAATTAGTTATGCTGAGAGTAGTTTTTATTGCTTGTTTGGTTTGTCATATTCAAAATTATACTCATTGCATAAATCCAAGAATAAATTGTTCGTTTACAAAAATAACCTCCACCTTATTTAATTTTTTTTCATTTACTTAGCAAGCTTTTAGTTATTCATTCTTAAAAATAAAATTTTCACCTTATTTAACTAAAATATTTTTGTGTATGTATTTCCAGGATTGTGCCGTGTGTTTTTAAAATTAAACTTTCATCTTATTTAGCTTTAAACAACATTTCCATCTTATTTAACTTAAAAATAAAACTTTCATCTTATTTAGCTTAAAAATAAAACTTCCATCTTATTTAGTTTAAGAAAAAAGATTCCATTTTAAGTTTATTAAATTAAATAAATTTTATTATTAAAATTATCTACATTTTAATTGATATATAAAATATAATTTTTAAGTGAATAATAAACTATTTAATTAAAATATGTAATTTAGTATTTTAGTGAATATTTTAAGAGAAATCAAAATATAAATAAACATAAGAATTAGACAAATAAATTCAACTTATAATATATACATAAATAGAAATTTTATTTATAAAATATAATTTTTTAATAGAAAAATATATTATCATAAAAACAATGCTTAATTAAGTTTGTGAATGTTATTATAAATATTGTTAAAAATTGTGTTAATATACATTAATGTAAAAAATGGTGTATAAAAGAGAGTTTAAGGAGGTATTTTAGTTGTTTAATATACCTTATCCACGATAAGTTATTCTGAAATTACTATTTCATCCCTAGGAAGGGATAACTTATCCCAGTACTAATTCTTAATCCTAAATAAGTTATTCCATCATTTGCAACCAAACGAGGAATTAAAGCGCACTTATCCTTCAGGCAAGAAAGGATACAATGTCATGGAACTAGTTCTAAGAAGATTTTGATATCCAAAGATGTTTTTTTGGGGGGGTTAAATTTTGGTATTTTATTGATGAAGTACTGAGTATAAACACCACCTTACACCATATCGGACAAAGCTCATTCCCTACATGGGTCAATCGAGTAGGAAAAAAAGAAACAAACAAGTAAAAACAAAACACTTAACTCTTTGAACCTCCCTGTCACATCTATCCCTTTGCGATATCCAGAGATGTGACTTTCAATGAGCACATATTTCCCTTTCACACTCACCATTCCCCTACTCCTATGTTTCCGTCTAGTTCCATTATTCCTGATCTCACAATGGATTCACAGTGTCTTCCTATTCCTCCTTGCTCACCAATATCTTCAATTCTGGAATTAACTCCTTTTATTCATCACACCAAACAATTTTTAAAGGTTTTGTCATAAATTATTGTTCAACGCAACGTGACATCCAAAAATTCAAAATATAAGATCCACCTCTGCGTCTAAATAATAATTGCGCCTAATAAACCATATTTTTAACGAGCAAACTAACTACATTATTTATTATTGCTATCAACACTTTTACCTAAATACCTAACTATTTATTTATAAATTAACTTCTATACCTAAAAGTACTTAAAACATGACTTGATGATTAACAGTTACTTTTATCATCTAAACTCGTGATAGTGATGAGTTTCATGCGCTCTAAGCCAAATAGACTCTAATAACCCGATAATACTTTAGACTACATGGACAACATGTTATTTGGAATACTCTAATACTAATATATACTAAGAAATTTGTATGTGCAAGAAGTGGATTCATGAACATCATGAAGTCTAATAAAATACTTCATCCATTCCAACTTTAGTGAACAGGGTACTTTGAACTTGTCGTTGGTATAGGTCTTGACTTATATCTCATAGAATTAATCGATGCACGTACAAGATGATTCTAACACCATCATTATAAATAAATAAATAATTTGAAATACATCCAAAAAATCCATTTTTAGGGTCCTATAATGTAGACTATATATATGCCTGATGCAGAAAGGGAGAACAGTCACATCTGATTAGTAATTAATATGGTACCATCAACCAACCACCAAAAAGAAAATAGGGAGGTCATTAACTTTACAAGTTCCCTACTGTTGAGCAGAAATGGAGGTGGTAGTTGGATATTCACATACTATAATGAATTTTTTTGGTTTTCCGAAATTCGATCAAATTTGGATTTTCATCGAAAAGTGTAAGTGTTTAAGCATTTTAATATCAATATTAAGTGATATTAATTTGCATAAATGACATATGTTATTATTCTCTCTTTAGTACATAAAAATGTCTTTCATTATCATCTTTATTTAGTGCAAGACTAAATCATTTCATTATGTATTTTTAATCTAATTATCACCAATAAGTGGTGCACTAAATCATATTATTATGTATTTTAATCTAATTATCACTAATAAGTGGTGCACTAAATGATGATAATGATGACATTCTATTATTTTTTCATCTTTGTATGATTTTCTCTCCTATAAATAGAGAGGTCTTCTTTGTTTTGAAATGGAAGATAAGAGAAGAAAAAATTGAGAGAGTTAAGTTTATCTAAAAAAGGTTGTTCTTATTAGTTGAAGGGAGGTGTTCTTTGTGTGGAACTTTAAACTCAACTCTTGTCCAGAGTTTGTTGAGTTACATTTTGTGATAAGGCTGTTGTATCCTGGAGGTGACAAGTCAAGAGGACTATTACTGGACCAGTGAAACGATTTACTGCAGTGGGCTTGAATCTCCTTAAAGAGAGCGAGATATCCGCGTCTCAGCCAAGAAGTGAAGTTAATTTCTTCATTTTATTTTTCAATTGTAATTTGTAATCTTGTAATTTCAACAACAATTTTAAGGAGATTCATTATGGCTACAATTGAAAAATCCACGGATATCAAGATGGGAGATCTAAACAGGCCATTTCGGTTCAATGGTAATCATTTCAAGAGATGGAAGGGTAAAGTACTTTTCTACTTAAGTCTTCTCAATGTTTCATATGTGTTAACTCAAAAAAATTCTAATAAAGTTGACATCCTCTCCATGGATAATGATGAACTTATTTCTCATCAAGAGAAAGTGGAAAAGTACAATAATGATTCCTACAAGTGTCGGTATTATATTTTTAATTGTCTATCTGATAATTTTTATGATTATTATGATAGAACTTACTCTAGTGCAAAGAAAATATGGAAAGCATTGCAGAGTAAATATGATACTGAAGAAGCTGGAGCGAAAAAATATGCTGCTAGTCGATTTTTTCGTTTCCAAATAGTGGATGACAAATCAGTGATAGACCAAGCTCAAGATTTTATAATGATCGTTGGAGAGCTCAGGTCCGAGAAAGTCAAAATTGAAGACAACCTTATTGTTTGTGGCATAATAGACAAACTTCCACCTTCATAGAAGGAGTTTCAAAAAACTATGCGCCACAAACAAAAGGAAACCTCTCTTGAGACTTTGATCATGAAAACTCGCATGGAAGAGGAGGCAAGGGGCCAAGATGTACTTTTACAAAATGAAGAGAGCAACATCACAACGGAGGTAAATTTAGTTACTTCAAAATATACTACTCCTAAATCTAACAAAAATACCTCTTTGAAGCCTAAGAAGAAAAAGTTCAAGAAAAATAATGGTAGACTTCCCAAGAAAAATAATGGTGAAAATAGCCAAGCACAAAATCAACAAGTTTATGATAAAGGATCGTGCTTTGTTTGTGGCAAGAGTGGGCATATTGCTCGATTTTACAGATACCAAAAACGTGGTCCTATACCTCAGACAAACGTTACCGAAGAGCTTTTTGTGGCAATGATTACAGACATAAATGTCACGACCCAAGCCTAGGGCCTAGACATGACATGGCGAATGAGAAACCCGAAAGTACCTCAAACAAGCCTCTTAGCATTCTTTTAGCCTTTCATAGGTAATGATGATAAATAAACAAGCGAAAATCATAATAAATCTTCAACTTACATATGTCCAACAATACCTCTAACTATTAGATTTAACGGGGCTAAGACAAGTCCCTAGCTCACCCTCAATCATAATAGAAGAAATTCCATAGTAAAATATCTTAACATATCATAAACTAGAAAGATAAAGGAGTATTGTTCCCGGAACATGGGAACTCACCAAAAGTAGTCTTCAATGGAATATCAACTAGCCACGTGGAGGAGAATGAGGAGGAGCACTGATCCCTACATGGTGATATCATGTAGGCAAAAGAGTATGCGTTAGTACTTTGAATGTACTAAGTATGTAAGGATGCATGAACATTGAGAAAACATTAAAACATTTATGTAATATGGAACATAATTTAATGTATGAATAAGAAATCATATATATATCCTTTAAAATATTCATTTTGTGGGAAATTAACCATAACCGACATTTAAGACCATGCGAGCTATTACATGGAATCCAACATAACCCTCTACGTTGGCCGGGGAGACTACTTGCCAGGTAGAACTCCATCAACTTCATTCATTTCTTTAACTTTAACTTTAAGGGCTATTTATGAATCCATTAGCCTAAGCCTACAAGGGCTCCTATGTTGGCACATAGTTAATGAGACAAGGGGTTGCTACTAGGATTTCCTTACCGAATCCCACCTCACTGCCTCATTCGGTGCTAAGTCAATCCCACGGAATAGTTTAATACTTCAAAATATTTATAGCATATAACTTGAGAATTCAAACATCATATTCGGTAGAATAGCTCATTAAAATATTTGATAATTCAAATATGCAAGAATTGTCCTTATTGCATAAAGAATTCATCATTCATATCATTTTATCATTCTTTCATTTCATAAGACTCCCTTTTTGATCATAGATATTTCTTTCATAAACATTTATTTGGAGTCAAAGCTTTCAAGTCAAACTTTATTAAAAACATAGTAAAACTAGGTGGGTTCAAATCACTTCAACTTGCAAATATATATGTAAATAAATATACATAAATACTTTGAAATCCATTAATTAAAAATCATACTTTAAACAACCCACCATGAATTTCAAGAACCTTTAAATAGATAAATAAAAGAATTACTTGTAAACCATCAATTCATACATATGAAATTATGTTGCATCAAAATAGAGAAATAATCATTAGTTTAACCATGATTCATACTATTAAGTAAAATTAAGAATTAACATAAGAAAATATTACTTGAAATCAAGATATTTAATTGAAAGAGTTTTTGGACTACATGGTGGAAGAACCCATGGATAAACACCCACATAACTTAGAGTAAAGCTTAAAGAAAATAAACATAATTTATCATATAATCAAAATAATTTAGACATGAGAGTGGAAGGAATACTCTCATTGAAACCTTACATACCTGGAAACCGAAGCTTTAGTTGGTACCGGAAGACTTAATGACCACTCTTGAGTCCTAGCTTCTCTCCTTGCCGGAACGTTTTGTGTACTACCCGGAATATATGAATTACCGGAATAGTATTTCTTCACTACTAAGAACTAAAACTATATTTGAGAATGTGTAAAGAAGTGTATAGAGAGAAGATTTGCTTGAGAAAGCTTGATGAATAAAATGAGGAAATAAGGTGGGTATTTATAGGTGGAAAAGAGGACCTAACAATAAATAAAATAATTATAAATAAAAATCTGAAAATTTAGTGGAATATATTGATGTCATGGATGATGTTAAATGGAGGACAATTTATGTCATGAGTGATGTCAAATGTATCTAGATCTTTCTATGGTAGGTGAAATGAGTTATCTTTGACAGAATACTCTTTTTGGGAGCTACGTTTGAATAAGATAAATTCCTTATTAGGATTTGGTGTCTTCATAAGAATTGTAGATATGGAAGTCTAGTTTCATATCGTTCAAGAATCAACCAATTTGGATAAACCTACAGTGAGATATGATTTTTCTTCTATAAACACTCATTTCCGTCACAGCATCCTACCTTACAAAGATTAATTTATTTGACTTACTTAACCTCCGAATCTTAAAATATGGTCTTCATAAAAGTTGTAGGTAATGATCTTGTGGTTACTCAAAAATTTGAATCACTCAATTTGGATATTCCTATGAAAAGTTATGACCAAAATACAGAGGCTGTATCATGTTTAGGCAAAAATTGAAATATCGTATACAACGTTTTTAGGGGATGTTACATTATCTCCCCCTTGGGAACATTCGTCCTCGAATGAGAAAAGACTTAGCTTGAGTAGAGTAGAGTGTTAACAAACAACCTATCATTAATGCAACAGTGTAATTTAAAATATCGTTTAAAATATATTTCATAATTTTGCAACCATATGACAAGAAAAGTTGAGATGTAAGGATTTCAAGTAATTGAGCAAGGACAACTTAATACCTTAGGTTTGGGTAGAGGGGAAAAGATGAGGGTATCTCTTAATCATATCCGCTTCCGCTTCCCATGTTGCACTTTCTATTTGTTGATTCCTCCAAAGGACTTTAACAGATGCAATTTCTTTGTTCCTCAATCTCTTAACTTGCCGGTCCAAAATTTCCACAGGAACTTCTTCATAGGTCAAGTTTTCTTCAATATTCACTACTCCCATAGGTACAATGGAACTAGGATCACCCACATGTTTTTTCAACATAGACACGTGAAACACCGGATGAACCATGGCCATTTCCAATGGTAATTCCAACTCATATGCAACCTTACCAACACGTCTCACGATTCTATAAGGCCCTACATATCTAGGGCTCAATTTCCCTTTCTTACCAAATCGAACCACACCTTTCATGGGTGAAACCTTCAGATACACCCAATCATCCACATTAAACTCAAGATCCCTTCTTCTAGTGTCAGAATAGGACTTTTGACGACTTTGAGCCGTCTTCAACCTTTCTCTAATGATCTTCACCTTCTCTAAAGCATCAAGTACCAAATCGGGGCCCAACAAGGTCATCTCACCTACTTTGAACCAACCAACCGGTGATCTACATCGTATCCCATACAAAGCCTCAAACGGTGTCATCTCAATACTTGAGTGGTAACTATTATTATAGGCAAACTCGATGAGAGGTAGATGATCATCCCAATTCCCTTTAAACTCCAACACACAAGCCCTTAACATATCCTCTAGTGTTTGAATCGTCCTTTCGGCTTGCCCATCCGTTTGAGGATGGAATGCTGTGCTCAACTTTACCTTAGTACCGAGGCCTTTTTGAAATGATCTCCAGAAGTGAGAAGTGAATTGGGTACCACGATCCAAAATAATGGATAATGGCACACCATGCAACCTCACCAACTCCCGAATATACAACTTGGCATAGTCTTCGGCACTATAGGAAGTTTTAACCGGTAGGAAGTGAGCTGACTTAGTCATTCTATCAACAATTACCCAAATTGAGTCATGACGCTTCCGGGTATGAGGCAGACCCACTACAAAATCCATATTCACATCTTCCCACTTCCAAGTTGGGATTTCAATGTCTTGGGCTAGGCCACCCGGCCTTTGATGTTCGGCCTTCACTTGTTGGCAATTCGTACATTCGGACACAAACCTTGCTATGTCCTTCTTCATGCCACCCCACCAATACAACTCCTTTAAGTCTCGGTACATTTTCGTTGAACCGAGATGAATGGAGTATGTAGAATTATGAGCCTCCATCATGATCAAACTCCTTAAGCCATCAACATTTGGAACACATATCCGACCTTGATAGTACAGTACCCCATCTCCCCCTTGGGAAAAGACCTCTATCTTCTTTTCCTTTACCAACTTCTTTAACTCAATAAACTTTGGGTCAAGATCTTGCTTGGATTTAACATCCACCACCAAAGAGGATGCAGACCTATTTTGAACAACCATACCCCTATCATTAGTACCACATAACTTCACCCCTAATCTAGTCAATCGGTGAACATCTTTCACCAACTCCCTCTTACTTTCATCCACATGGGCCATACTCCCCATAGACACTCTACTAAGTGCATCAGCAACCACATTAGCTTTACCCGGATGATAGTGCACACTCATGTCATAGTCCTTAAGGAGTTCTAGCCACCTCCTTTGCCTTAGGTTAAGGTCCTTTTGGGTGAACACATACTAAAGACTCTTATGATCAGTATACACATCCACATGCACCCCATAGAGGTAATGCCTCCAAATCTTCAGAGCAAAAACAACGGCCGCCAATTCAAGGTCATGGGTAGGGTAGTTACGCTCATGCACCTTTAATTGCCTAGAAGCATAGGCTATGACCTTGCCGTTTTGCATTAAGACATAACCTAAACCAATCTTTGAAGCATCACAATAAACTATAAACCCCTCTAATCCTTCTGGGAGAGTTAAAATAGGAGCAGAGGTAAGTCGATCTTTTAAGGTCCGGAAACTCTTCTCACACTCATCTGTCCATATGAATTTGGATTTCTTTTGGGTCAATTTTGTCATAGGAGATGAGATGGAAGAAAAGCCTTTGACGAACCTTCTATAGTACCCGGCTAGACCTAAGAAGCTCCTAATGTCTGAAGGAGATAATGGTTTAGGCCAATTTTTGACTGCCTCTATTTTCTTAGGATCAACCTTGATTCCATCACCGGACACTACGTGACCAAGAAATGCTACCTCCTTTAACCAAAATTCACACTTACTAAATTTTGCAAATAATTGTCTATCCCTCAATGTTTGAAGCACAACTCTCAAGTGATTTTTATGTTCTTCCTCACCCCGAGAGTAAATTAAAATATCATCAATGAAGACTAATACAAAGGTATCAAGGTAAGGTTTGAACACCCTATTCATCAAGTCTATAAACACCGTCGGTGCATTCGTCAACCCAAAACTCATCACCACAAACTCATAGTGACCATACCTTGTTCGGAAGGCTGTTTTGGGAATGTCACACTCCCTTACCCGTAGTTGGTGATAGCCGGACCGAAGGTCGATCTTGGAGAAGTGACTTGCCCCTTGCAATTGATCAAACAAGTCATCTATTCTAGGGAGTGGGTACTTGTTCTTAATGGTCATCTTATTTAATTGCCGGTAGTCTATGCACATTCGAAGTGACCCATCCTTCTTTCTTACAAATAGAACGGGAGCACCCCATGGAGAAATACTTGGTCTTATGAACCCCTTCTCTAACAAGTCCTTTAACTGTTCCTTCAACTCTTTTAATTCTGCCGGGGCCATACGGTAAAGAGGAATAGAGATAGGTTGGGTATCAGGGAGGAGATCGATACCAAAATCAACTTCCCTTTCGGGAGGGACACAAGGAAGGTCATCGGGAAAGACATCGGGGAATTCATTGACTATAGGAACTGACTCAAGAGAAGGACTTTTGGAGTTGACATCCCTAACCCTCACAATGTGGTAAATACATCCCTTAGAAATCATTTTGCGGGCCTTAAGATAAGAAATAAACTGACCCTTCACCACCGAATCATGACCCTGCCATTCAATAACAGGCTCATTTGGAAATTGGAATTTGACTCGACGATTCCTACAATCTATGGAAGCATAAGATGCATGTAACCAATCCATCCCAAGAATGACATCGAAATCTATCATGTCAAGCTCAATGAGATCACAAGGAATAAGTTTATGCAAGATAGACACAAGGCAACCCCTATAGACTTTTCTAGCAATAACTGACTCACCAACGGAAGATGTCGAATTGTGTTTTACCTCTAGAAGGATATTAACTTTGAAAGATGTACTTTATACTTCTTCCATGAGAAAAAACTTGATGTCTAGTTTTCTTCTTAATAAAGCAGGCTTTAAACAGATTATTGAATCTGATCAATGTGTAATTGTGAAAAAAGGGTATTTTTGTGGGAAAGGGGTATGCTTGTGATGGGATGTTTAAACTGAACGTTGAAATGAATAAAATTTCTACTTCTGTTTACATGCTTGCTTCTACTAATTTTTGGCATGCTCGTTTGTGTCATATTAATGATCGTTATATTGGAATCATGAGTAATTTAGAATTAATCCCAGTGATTAAAAAGAATTTTGAAAAATGTGAAGCTTGTAGTAAAGCAAAAATCACTAAAAGGCCTCATTTTAAAGTTGAAAGAAAAACTGATTTATTAGAATTAGTTCACACTGATATTTGTGAACTTGGAGGAATTTTAACTCGTGGAGGAAATAGATATTTTATCACTTTCATTGATGATTTTTCTAAGTTTACATATGTTTACTTAATGAAAAATAAAAGTGATGCTTTTGAAAATTTTAATTTTTTTCTCCATGAGGTTGAAAATCAGTTTGGAAAGAAAATAAAAAAAATTAGAAGTGATAGAGGTCGTGAATATGAGTCAAATGAGTTTAATTTTTTTGTTAGATCATTGGGAATAATTCATGAAACTACTCCTCCTTATTCTCCTTCATCTAATAGTGTAGCAAAAAGAAAAAATAGAACTTTGGTTGAATTGACTAATGCCATGCTTATTGAGTCAAATGCACCTTTAAATTTTTGGGGTGAAGCTATTTTGACTGCATGTTATGTGTTAAATCGAGTGCCTCATAAAAAGACTAAACTAACACCTTTTGAGTTGTGGAAAGGTCACAAGCCAAGTTTGGGATATCTAAGAGTTTGGGGCTGTCTAGACTTTGTGAGGCTAATGGATCCCAAAGTTACAAAATTGGGTAAGAAAGTTACTACTTGTGCTTTTCTTGGTTATGCTTCAAATAGTACAGCCTATAGATTTTTTAATCTTGAAGATAATATTGTAATAGAATCAGGTGATGCTATTTTTAATAAAAATAAATTTCCTTTTGATTTTAAAAATAGTGGGGGTCAAAAAATTGAACAAAATATTTTATCACTACCTAGTTCTTCTTCTTCCATTTTAAAAAATAAAGAAATTGATGATTTTGAGTTAAGAAGAAGTAAAAGAGCTAGAGTAGAAAAAAAAATTGGGCCTGATTTTTATGTTTTTAATGTTGGAGATGACCCTTTCACTTTACAAGAAGCTTTATCTTCGCATGATTCTATTTTTTAGAAAGAGACTGTAAATGATGAAATGAAATCACTAATTTCTAATAAAACTTGGAAGTTAGTTGATTTACCACCAGGTTGTAAAACAATTGATTGCAAATGGGTCTTACGAAAAAAGTTAAAACTAGATGAATCAATCGATAAATATAAGACTAGACTAGTTGCTAAAGGATTTAAACAACTAGAAGGCCTAAAGTTTTTTGATACTTTTTCTCCGGTTACAAGAATTACATCCATTAGACTTTTAATTGCTATGGCTGCAATTTTTGATTTGCATATTCATCAAATGGATGTAAAAACTGTTTTTTTAAATGGAGACCTTAATGAAGAAATTTATATGAAACAACCTGAAGGTTTTGTTGAAGCAGGCCAAGAAAGCAAAGTATGTAAACTTACTAAATTCCTATATGGCTTGAAACAGGCACCAAAGCAATGGCATGAAAAGTTTGATTCTTGCATGATTGAAAATAATTGTAAAATAAATGAGTGTGATAAGTGCATATATCATAAGTCTTGGAATAATACACATGTTATTATTTGTCTATATGTTGATGATTTATTGATCTTTGGCTCGAATATGAATGTTATTGATGATACTAAGAACATTCTTAGAAGCCATTTTGATATGAAAGATCTTGGTGAGGCAAATTTTATTCTGGGAATAAAAATTACTAGAACATGTGATGGAATTTTCCTTGACCAGTCATATTATGTTGAATTTTTTTTTAAAAAAATATAACTTTGTTGATTGCAAGCATGTTTTAACTCCATTTGATTCAAGTGTACACTTATTTCCTGTTCAAAGTGAAAATGATGTGATAAATCAAAAGGAATATGCTAGCGTAATTGGAAGTTTGAGATATGTGACTGATTGCACTAGGCCTGATATTGCATATGCAGTAGGAGTACTTAGCAGGTTTACTAGCAATCCAGGTAATGAACATTGGCATGCTATAACAAGAGTTATGAGATATTTAATTGGAACAAAAACTTGTGGTTTGTTCTATAAAAAATATCCTGTTGTACTTGAAGGCTTTTCTGATGCAGATCGGAACACTCTAGTAGGTGATTTCTACTCTACCACTGGTTATATTTTTACATTGTGTGGTGGTGCTATTTGTTGGAAATTAAAAAAACAAACTATAATTGCTAACTCTACCACGGAGGCTGAACTAATTGCTTTAGCTTCAGCTAGTGAGGAAGCGAATTGGTTAAGAGATTTATTATTTCAAATACCTTATTTTGAAAAACTAATTCCTCCAATTTTAATTCATTGTGATAGCACTGCAATAATTGATAGAGTTCAAAATCGTTATTACAACGGTAAATCCAGACCTATAAGGAGGAAATACAGTAATGTAAGATCGTATTTGACAAGTGGTACCATTAATGTTGATTATGTCAAATCTTGTGAAAATCTTGCAAATCCTCTTACTAAGGCCTTAACAAGAGAAAAGGTCTGGAGCACATCGAGGGGGATGGGATTGAAGCCTATAAATCCATGAGTCATATATGAGGAAACCCAACCTGGAGACTAAAGATCCTATAACCAGGTTCAATGGGAAAAACGAATCATAAGATGACTTGTTGTGAAAAAATACTCTATGTTTTATTCTCCCTATGATGTGAGTGCATTGTTTCCTGTAGTGAATTGTGGAGGTTGAGTTTAAAAAAAAACTCTTAATGAAAATCTGTAGCCCGTATGGGTGGAGTGTTAAACTTATAGGAGCACTCTCGACAGATTTCACCTATGTGAGTGTGGAAGTAGGCCGCTTTCTATGAGAATTAGGCTTATTCACAAAAGCACTCATAAAACCGGGATAGCACAAGGCCGTAATGTGCTGGCTTATAAAGCTCGTGACAACACCTTGATTACTATGTGTGAGCAGTAATATTTTATGTCCCTAAGCAGTCATAGTTCAAGTCTGAGACCACTACGACTCTGGAGTAAAAGTTATTGTTTCACTAAGTGGAGGTTCAATGCAGAGCACACCTTCATTATGTATAGTAATCTTCCTTCAGCTGATAAACTCTCTTATATAATATAAAAATGAGTGGGGATTGTAAGTGTTTAAGCATTTTAATATCAATATTAAGTGATATTAATTTGCATAAATGACATATGTTATTATTCTCTCTTTAGTGCATAAAAATGTCTTTCATTATCATCTTTATTTAGTGCAAGACTAAATCATTCCATTATGTATTTTTAATCTAATTATCACGAATAAGTGGTGCACTAAATCATATTATTATGTATTTTAATCTAATTATCACTAATAAGTGGTGCACTAAATCATAATGGTGCACTAAATAATGATAATGATGGCATTCTATTAGTTTTTCATCTTTGTATGATTTTCTCTCCTATAAATTGAGAGGTCTTCTTTGTTTTGAAATGGAAGATAAGAGAAGAAAAAATTGAGAGAGTTAAGTTTATCTAAAAAAGATTGTTCTTATTAGTTGAAGGGAGGTGTTCTTTGTGTGGAGCTTTAAACTCAACTCTTGTCCAGAGTTTGTTGAGTTACATTTCGTGATAAGGCTGTTGTATCCTGGAGGGGACAAGTCAAGAGGACTACTGCTGGACCAGTGAAACGATTTACTGCAGTGGGCTTGAATCTCCTTAAAGAGAGCGAGATATCCGCGCCTCAGCCAAGAAGTGAAGTTAATTTCTTCATTTCATTTTTCAATTATAATTTGTAATCTTGTAATTTCAACAAAAAATTGAGAGAGTTAAGTTTATCTAAAAAAGATTGTTCTTATTAGTTGAAGGGAGGTGTTCTTTGTGTGGAGCTTTAAACTCAACTCTTGTCCAGAGTTTGTTGAGTTACATTTCGTGATAAGGCTGTTGTATCCTGGAGGGGACAAGTCAAGAGGACTACTGCTGGACCAGTGAAACGATTTACTGCAGTGGGCTTGAATCTCCTTAAAGAGAGCGAGATATCCGCGCCTCAGCCAAGAAGTGAAGTTAATTTCTTCATTTTATTTTTCAATTATAATTTGTAATCTTGTAATTTCAACAACAAAAAGTCTTATAATGGGGGTAAAAATTTTTCTAATAAAGGCGATTCCATATTCAATGACATTTGAATTCGAGACCTCTAATTAAGAATGAAGGAATACTTACTACTAGGGATGGCAATGGGGCGGGTGCGGGGCAGGTTGACCTCAACCCGCAAATTTATTAAACCGCCCCGCCCTGCCCCGCATGACAATTTATTTCATTTTCAACCCATTCCGTCCATCCCCACATAAATCCTTCCCGCCCCGCATAAATTTTTAAGTTTTTTTCTTTTTTAATTGAGTTTAATATGAAAAATAAAATTAATATTTTATTTTTTATTTTTCGCTAATCAAAATCAACAACTAATTAATTATTTTTAGTTAACATTTCAACAATTATTTCTTAATCGCTAATTAACTGTTACTAATTAACATTTCAACAACTAACAATTCACTGGAGACGTCTAATTTAAATTATTTTTTTTAAAAAAAGTTAAAACTAAAGTCAAAATTTAATATATAAAGTTTACATCTTTGATTTTTAGTAATTACAAAGATTTAATTTTCTTTAGGTTATTGTTTGGTACCTTAAACCCGCAACCCGCTCCACCCCGCATTAATTTTAAAAATAATTATTTCAATTCATCCCGCCTCATTGTCATTCCTACTTACCACTCCACCATAACCCCAACTTGTCACATGCTATAATATTTGCTAAGCAATTCCATCGACGTTATAATTATTTCTTTCTTTGACTTTCTTTCTTTTGTCATGATGATGATAAGCAGGGAGCGAATTTATATGTTAAAAATGGAGTATTTTATATTTATATTTTCTATAATTAGTATAATATTATTTATTGACACTCACATTATAAAGCTATGCATTAATTGAATATTGTGTTGTTCACAAAAGGATTAGAAATCAATAATATTTTTTGCATCTTTTTTTTTTTTATGATGCACGAGGTTTTAAAAATTCTAGATTTATCTTTAATAATAAGTGAGAGTGATTCATTTGCATTATCCTGAAAGAAGTTAAAATATACCTCATTATGATCTATGACAAAAATCATGCATTGATCTTGATTAGGCAACACCTCCTAATTTACAACCACCGAAGCACTATACAAAAAAACAAAAAAGTATTGATTTCTTCGTTTCAATTTATGTAATACTTCTTACATTTTGAAAGTGAAAAAAGAATTTTTATGGATTTTTTCTATATGTTTTTAAATACTTTTAAATTATTAATTATTATTATTATTATTATGTAATTTTTAAATATATAAATTTTATTTTTATTTTATTTTATATTTTAATTAATAATTACAATTTAAAAATATAACACTTAAAATTTAAATTGTACCGAATAAATTAAGAGAAAAGAATAATGACAAACGGGGCAAAATGAAGTAGAATTGTGAACAGTGTTCATTAATGGAACGACCAGGCCGAGGGTGGCTGGTTGGCCACCCGCTTGTATGTGATCATTAATGGGTCATTTGCACTTCTCTTCTTAATTTTTATCCCTTCAAACGAATAAATTTTTTATCAAATATAAATTTATATTTTTATATTATAATATTTTATAAGTTATATCTTGTTTTGTCTTTACCCTTACAGAATGTAGTCATGCTCTATCATTAAATCTTTCAAAATGGGTTTAGCTGTGAGGTTGATCTAACTCAACTTTTGAATTAAGTGGGTTTGGACTGAATTTTTTCAGTTCATTTAGGAATGAGACTTTTTAGTTCAGCCTCATTTGGCCCACCAGCTTCATATGTTCAATCCACGAGTCTTAGAAGTCAGTCCATAGATCGTTAATTTTAAAAATATTTATTATATATATTTTAAGTAGTGTTTTATTTTGTCAAATATTCAGCAACTAGGCAATTGAAGTTATTATAACCATGAATCTTTGACCTCTTTTACTTTTATGTTTATGACTAATTTTTCATTTCTCCTTTCTTGTGTAGTTTATGAAAAAATGATCATGTAATGTTTGTTGTTCCGGTGAATCTTATGAATGTTGATTGTTGTATCTTTCCTATTATGTTGTTTTGTAAGTATTTCATTAAAGTGTGCGCAACTCATGGACATGTGAATTTTTGATGTATTGGTGTTGTGTTTTTCAATGTTCCATTGTCTTTTTAAGATGTTCATGTTGTCCATCTTTTGATTGAATGATCAATCCGTCCCAATTCGTAGTCTACTTTGGGTTGGGTTGCACAGCTATTTTATAGGCCTTTTATTTGAAAAAGTCAGTCCGTCCTAACCCATTTAACTCGCTAGCCATTTAGGGTTTGGTTGGATTAGATTGGATCATCTCATTTTGATAGCTATATCCATCATGCGTAAATTTAATTGCTAAAAAGGTAAAAAATTAAAGATCAATTTATTTGAAAATGAGTTCCATATTTATTTACTTTCTGATTTGGGGTGCACAATAGCAGCTTTCAAGAATTTTTTATTAAAAAATAGTCAAAAGTTCATAGAGTAATTCAAATCTTGTCCCATAATTTTCTTTAGATTTACTGGACTGACTAAGAGCCCATTTGAATTGGCTTATAAATTGCTTATAAGCTGTTTTTAACTTTTTTGAGTGTTTGACTGACAAACTTAAAATTATTTTGTACTTAAAATAAGTTCAAAAAAATAATTGAATCTGTTCGACTTGGCTTAGTTTATCTAAAGTAGCTTATAAGTTGAAAACAACCTATATGCCAAAAAAAATAAGTTGGGCTATTTCAACTTATTTCTTTTAACTTATAAGCTGCTTAAAATAAGTTTAGTCAAACAGACACTAAGTCACAAGTTAAATTTTCTTTATAACTTCAATTCTTCAAATCTAAAGTTGAGAACTGACTAATAGCCTATTTGGATTGGCTTATTTTTAAGCAGCTTATAAGTTGAAAACTGCTTATAAGTTTAAAAATAAAAAGTAGGTGCAGGTCAACTTTTTTTTTTGAACAACTTATAAACTGCTTAAAATAAGTTCATCTAAATAAATCCAACTATTTATTGGGGCTTATTTTAAACACAAAATGACTCTAAGTTGGTCAGTCATACACTAAAAAAAAAATTAAAAATAGCTTATAAGCAGCTTATAAATCAATTCAAACGGCCTCTAAGTCCCAAGTTAAATTTAAGTGTAAATTAAAATTTTAAATTTGAATGTTTGAAGTTAAAGTAGGCATAGCCCAAGTTTAAAATTACAAAAAGGTACTTGGTACTTTTCTCAAACTCACGTACCCAAAAAAATAAAAAAGCTTACATGTGAAGAGTCCTGTAACAGTCCTTTTAAAGGGGTGAATGATCTTTTAATATGACTCGGAAATTCATCACCCGTTTAATTAGCTTGTGTGGTTAAAAATAGAAGCAAAATTTGTTAGATTTTTAAAAAGTGTGAATGAAAAATAAAGTATTGTGAATTTTCTAAATAATTACGATTTTTTCGAAGAATTATGATTTTTTCGAAGAGTTGTAACTTTTTCAAAGGATTGTGACTTACGAGGCACAATTAGCACCTATTCATACTATTGTTTATTGTCTATAAATAAAAGAATTTCCTCTCATCTGTCAACAACGAATTTCTAACTACTTCTTCTTTCTTCTTATTCTGCACAAATAATTTCTAGTGTATTTTACTGTTGTTGAGTGGTTCATTGAAACCATGATTTTAAGTACCGATACACCGATGAATAAAATCGTTCTATCAATCTTGAGTATTTGAGAAGAATAAATTCATTTAGGAAACACTGTGTATTCAGTGGGATCGATTTTCTTCTTTGTTTCTGATTTTATTTTCTTTACTAATTTTAAGTTTCTGATTTTGAAAAGATTTTGTTATTTCTTACCAAAAGTAATTGTTCTAAATAGTTTCATAATACAAATTAGATAACAAAATTCATTTCTGACCATACATATCAAGTTCGATATTGTGGTTCATATAATACCCTTGAAAGTTGAAACTCTCAAAAGAATGTACAACAACTATTCTTTATCAAATTCTTCCCACCCACCACAGTATTCAAGACCAAGAATCACACTAGACAAACTAAAATACCAGTAAAGACAAGTGAATCTACGCTTCCTCCTACAATATGGATCCAACAGCTATAAAAATTGTCCAAAGACATGTTCCATCAGAAAATCAGAAATAATGTGATTTGTTTTGTCTGTCACATGGAATGCGTCCCAAAATACGAACTTGTTTGCATCCATGCATGTCAATGGGCTTAATTTATCGCACAAGTAACCCATCTCAAATAATCCTGTGCCACAACATGCTACACTTGACACTTCAAACCCTGCACTTATCAAAATGGTACCCAAAAAAGTAATTTAGTTAATTATATTACTAGGGGGAAGTAGCAATTTAATTTGTAGAACTTTTAGCAACAACTACTTATTACCAAACTTTAATAAGATTTGAAGAGGCTACCCTACGTTTTAGGACCAATATATGCACGTGTCGTTGGATAAAAGAATAGAATAGGGTCCTTTATGCTCTATATGTTCTATTTGAATATTATTTTTCCTAACTGCAAATATATTATACTTTAGGTCATTCATATCGTTACAGTAAGCAAATCGTCTTGTATTTACCATTGATTTTAATGGAGCGAGAATTTATGTTCACGTGTCAAAAATAAGTTCAAATTTACCCCTTTTTACGGTGATTTAAAACTATCCTCCATTATACTTCAGGTTAAAACTCCACTACATCTCATAATGATAAGGGTATGAATGACTACAAAAATATAAATACATATAGATTAATTAAAATATTTTGTACAGTAAAGAAGTATGTTTTTTACCCTTTTCTATTTTACAAGAGGAAAAGAAAAAAATTGACTAGTTATAATTGCCAAATTAGGTTTTGGGTCTGACTCACACTTCAAAATCTAGTTCATAGGAAGGAGGATATTGCCCAAGCTTTATGAAGAGTCTAGGATTTCATTCATTTGAAACATCCCATTCATCACCCCCTCGCGCTTGAATCAAACATTCTTTATTCAGGATTTCACTATCCGTACAATTTCTTTTGGTGGTTATATAATTTAAGTCCTAATAAAAAAAAATATGAAGTCGGTTAGTTTGCAGACTAAGTTATTCCAAGATTATAATTTTTGAATTAATAAGGTAGGATTAAATAATACAGAGTAGAATGTGAGAAGGTGGGATATCCAAAATTAAGTTTGACATTAAATTTATAGTTTCTTAAGTTGAAGGTGTAAATTTTATCCCAAAATTAATTTGAATATCCACCTTATCCCATGAACCAAACAAACCATGAAATTTCTTTACATGATATTATAACAAGACCAAACTCAATTCTCCTTCACAATGTTGATCCCCCCTATTTAAATTGTCTATGCTCTAAAAATCCAACTCTGAACGTGAGGAGATCAATTATGAAATAGATGGTCTGTTTATATGACTTAGAGAATCACATATAGTACAATTTCTTTTGTGCTTTTTATCAGGTAGTTACCTAAATAGCATCTAACCTATCATCTCACAAGGACAAAAATGTTTTTAGAGGTAAATAAAAATGTTAATGAAAAA
Source organism: Solanum dulcamara (assembly GCF_947179165.1). NCBI lineage: Eukaryota > Viridiplantae > Streptophyta > Magnoliopsida > Solanales > Solanaceae > Solanum > Solanum dulcamara. Next base: position 10,346,877 of record NC_077242.1, read on the forward strand.
GAAAAACTTACCATATGAAGAAGGTTGTGTAATCATTTGTAGCAAGAGATTATAAGCATCAGCAAAGACCACTCTAATCCCAGGAAGTTCATTATTTAACCTCTGAACCAAACCACCCAACATGTCATTGAAATGCTGAGCCACATTATTATATTTCTCATTGCATCCATCTCCATTTCCACTTACATAATTTGTTGTTCTTTCCAGTGGCAAACACCCCATTGGAGGAACTCCAGCTAAGGAAATTTTCCTAGCACCCATGCGATATATTTGGTGCACAAAATTCTGGGCAAGTTGAAGAAGGAAATCTTGAAATTGTTCTTCTGTGTATTGAGAGGAACGTTGGCTTTGTATTGAGTAGTAATTTTCCAAGAAGTCATTTGATCCTATGCTGACTAAATAGAGTGACTCCTTTATTATGTATTTGGCTTTCTTTTTACCTGCGTATGCTCTTAGTTTCTTTTGATATTCCTTGTAGTACTCCACTTCCTTCCATAATGGTATCACATTCTGCAAAATAATTTTTCTAGCTGAATTGGCTAAAAAAGGAAAACACGTGCTATTTTTATAACAACGAGTGCATAGTTGAATCCTAACTTAAAAAAGAAGACAAAAATAGACCATAGTATTAATTTTATTGATACGTTAAAATTAGGAATGAGTTAATGAAAGCTTACAAGCACATCAGAAGTGGCATTATCATAACCAGTACCCGCAGAAGCAAAACAAACCCCTTCTGCAAAATCAGATATACTATACGCTGGATCCAAATAAGCTGGAACAAAAGGCCTCAGTCCAAAAGCTTCCGATATGAAATCCGGTGGAATTCGCCCATTGCAGAACCTACCAGTTGGCTTTTTATTGTAGAAATCGCGGCCGTACGGCTCGAAATTGCTCTTAAGAACGGTGGAGATCTGGTTGTTATTCCCCGAATCGACAGACGAATCGCCGAACACTATAATTGCCGGAACTTTTCCAGCCAAAGTTTTAGTCATTAGTAACAAAAATTGACTTAGAATTATACTGATCAAAGTGTTATAAGCCATTGTTGAGTTGGGATTTTGAGTGAATTTGGTGATTACGTATTATATGAGTGATAAATTGGGTGGGATAGAGGGTTTGTTGAGATTATTAATGGCTGCCAAAATTATTATGACTAGCTAAGCTTTTTTAGATAGTAGTGAAGAGTCCAGAAAAGAGTTTTGACTTTGGTTGAATAAGTGAGCATTTTTTATTGTCAGTTTCTGGGCTTCGATCAGTTCTTTAATTTTGAATCGGAAATTGCAAAGTTGTCACCCTTCTACGATTCTTTGTATTGGATGACTCAAAATCGCAATTAAAAATAAAAAAATATTGAGTTTTCAAAATTGTGATCATTGGGATTAGAAATTATCGTTGAACGTGAATTTTATTTGAAAAAAAAAAGTTGAATAAATTTTTATTTTTATTTGTCACTTTTGACATATTAAGAAAATATAATTTTTTAATTGTGATTTATCCTTAGCATTATACTCCCTCCATTTCATATTAAGTGAATTTTTGAGGGATTTTTCATTGTTCAAAATTCAAAATGGATATTTGAAACTTTTTCCATATTTGCCCTTTCATTTATTAAAGTTTTATATTTTCTAGGAGATAAATTACACGTAAAGTTATATTTATGATTTTACAAAGAGCAATATTGGAAAAAGATGGTTTAAATTATGTCCTTAAATATTTTTCTTAATATGTGTGCATTATCTTACAAATTCACTTAATATAGAATGGAGGGAGTATTATTTATATCAACCATTAATTCTTAAAAAAGATATGCAAAATTCAAAGTGAACAAGTAAAAGTAAACGAAGGGTGTACAACTTATAATTAATGTACGAGTACTCTGTTATAAATGCAATGGAGGTGCGATACAATCTAAGTGTAGAAGACTATCCTACAAGTAACAGTTAATATAGTGATGTAAAGTTTGGTAATTTTAGTTGCAATAAGTGATATAATGGACAAAATTTCACCAAATTAAAGCTTAGTTACTTTGGATCTAGAATATCGAATTCGTATTCTGGGAAACTCAGTAACCTTTGCGTAAATTATATATCTATATTGAGAAGTCTGTTAAATATATAAGAAACATATATTGAGAATCCAATTGCAAAGTAATTACTTGATCCAATAATAGTGAAGAAATCTGTTAAGCTTAGGAGGTTGAAGTTTAGAATTCGACTATAATAATATGAGTGACAAATTATACATGTTTTCTCAATTATATATATTTTCAAATTTTGAGTTAGGTTTTATTATTCTAACTCTATATTATATTTTTTTATTGAAATTTTACAGGGTTTACATTCTTATTACATAAGGTCTGCATATATTTTACCCTCTCCAAACCTTATTTGTAGGATTGCACTGAGTATATTATAAATATTTAATTTAGGAAAAAGGGCCAAAAATATCATTAAACTATTTGAAATGAACAAAAATGTCATCCATTTATAATTTGATAAAAATATTAATTTTAAGGAACGTTATTCTTGATTTCTTTCCTTCCAAACCACTTCAAGTAATAAAAATGTAGGAAATTATTTTATTCTTCGTAATCTCATTTTATCAATTAAAAAAGAATAATTTCATGTACTCTAATTTTTAATAGATAATATATGTCATATATATAAGTTCATAATAAATCCATCATTAAATTTTATTCAAATAACGATAAAAAAATTATAATAAAATTAAAAAAAATAATTTTTTTAATTTTTTTTCTAATTGAAGTAGAATAAATATTTGCTAATAAAAGAAATATTATTAGGAAAAAAATGTGTTCAAAAAGAAAATAAATAATATATTTATTTGAAAAAAGACATTTTTGAACCAAACCATAAACGGAGGACATATTTGTTCATTTCAAATATTTTAAGGGCATTTTAAACCCTTTTCCCTTTAATTTATATTTGTCAATTAAAAAAAGGATCATTGGGTTTATGCCCCAAACTTGTTGAGACAACCCTGAAGTTATGTTAGATGTATTTATACGTCTTTACACATTATTTTGTTTGTGTTTCTACCTTGATTTGACGAGATTGGTACTAAATACACCTAAGCTAAGTTATGTCGATTATGAAATATTAGGCTAGTTTGGCCTTTATTGTAGAGTATAGGTGTTTTGGGGTGAAAATGCAATGAAATTGAAAAAAAACAACGAATATTAGGTTATGATAGTTGCATGGTTATTATTGTGTCAACTTAAATTAACGTTTTTGTTATAAAATAAGGTAACTTAGCAAATTAATTAAAAAAATAGTGAAGGAAAGAGGAAAAGAGAGGAAATTGAAAAGTATTCGTGTGTGTTTTTCTATTTGTGTGTGTATATTACATTAATAGGATGGGCTATATTTATAGTCAAAAAAGGGATTAAAACCAAGTAGGCCACACTTGGGAAAACAACATCCATAACATTCATTTTCTAACAGTTTTAGATATTTTTCATATGAGTTACATGTATAGTCAAATGCGTGAATTAAATTATTTAAAGGCAAAATTATCATTTTAAATTAAAAGAACACAAATCTCTGCATAGTTCATATACAATTCATTCGTTTTATTAATTAATGTTGATGTCGTAGATTCCCGATTAATTAACCAATACTAATTAATACATATATTAAAGGCTGATACTATGCTAAAGAATATTTGTAGCGGCAGTAAATAAACACATTAACAAAGAGAGTTAAAGTTTTTATCGGGACATTTACAAAAAAAAAATGTTAATTACCTTTAAAAATACATATATATTTAAAGGCTATTAAGCTATTGTCATTAATTCATTTTCACTAAAAATCATTTTTATTATATTGTGAATCATTGATTGTTATTGTAAAGGAAAATGACACGGCTAATACAAAATATAGCAGATGGAATCAGAAACAAAAGGGGTGTGGGCAAATCTTGCTCTGTTTGACAAAATAATAAATAAAATACAATTCTTAAAGAAAAATGCAAAATTTAAAACAAAATTAAATAAGTCTTTTGATATAAGAAGGTAATAAGCAGTAGACCTTTAAAGTTTAAAAAGCCAAAAACTTTAGTCTATAAAAAATAAAATTAAAAAGCCAAAAACTTTAAAGTCTTGAACAAGCTGATCGGGATGTGAGTCCTAATCAAACAAGCTAAACATGGCTTCATCATCACTCTCTTCTTTTATTTCCTCCTGAAAATACAAAACATGACAATAATCAGATATTATGCTTGCAATTCACTCTCCACAAATCAAGTAATAGATATAACTATTTGTTCTTGAAAGTCCAAAAAAGGAATAAAAAAGATATTATATTTTAAGTGTGTTAAATTTCTAGGGATTAGAGGAAATTGTTTTTCAGAAGCTAAAAAAAAAAAAGAAGAAGTTGAGCATCTTTGAGAAAAGTGCACTTAGAAGCACTTTTAAAAAACACAAATTTTTTCTTACTAAAAGTACTTTTGGAAAAACACTTTTTAAAATAAAATAATTTTAAAAACTTGATTAAACATTGTTATGAGCAAACACTATTTTTTTCATGTATGAAAAGGAATTCCCTAAATCAAATAATAAATTGTCGATGTATTAGGAATAATTAAGATCAAAGTATACCTTCTTCTTGTCATGGGCGGAAGGTGCAATAGAAGCATCGTCATCAGTAGTTGGGGGAGGAGCAGCAGCGTTGTTAGACGTTGTGGTTGCGCCAGCACCGACGTTCATAACAAGTTCATCGACGTTCACCTTCTGACAAAGTTTTACAAAAAGGCTTGCCCAGTACGATTCCATCTTTAAATTTGATGCTTTTATAAGTGTACCAATTCTCTCCGCCTACGTAAATAATAAATCGTTCAATGTATAAAGCCATCAAAATTTAAATTTGATGAGTTTAATTTAATTATATGGGTCGGAAATTAGTATTTACGTAAAATATGCTACATGTCCACAACATGGATTTAGTTGAACCATTATTGTTTATTTACTAGATAAAGGGGTACGTTCTTTCTAGAGAAAACAAAAGAGTAAAAACGAGTATCTTCTTGAACTATAAGATACAAAAATCTAGGGTTTATATTTAATATAAAATAACAATAATGTAATTTTATAAGTAGGGTTTGGAGAAGATTGTGTGATCGAGATTGTTTTTGATAAATCATATGTTTAAATAAAGTAGAAAAAAATACAATAGCAAAGAAATTATGAAAAGGAGAGAACACATTACATTAATAGGAATATGATCATCGTGAAGGATCAAACAAGCGTAAGTACAAGCAAGTTCACTGATGGAAGACATAGTTTTCTCAATCTCAACTCTTAACAAATATGCAGAAACTCTTGCCGTCCAAATTTTTGGGGGAAGGGAAAGACTTTGTATGGAATTTAAGCTTTGTGCGGACTATTTATAGAGTAAAATTTATGCTACTCCAACCCTATTTCAATTTGGTTAAAAGGCCTACCAAAAATACTACATTTAAAAAAGGTATCCGATTCCATATAGGTCAAGGAATTAATTTCTTTTTTATTTATTATTTTGAGACGAAACAAGGATTTGTGGTTTTAGGTTAAAGATATACATGGGAAAAAAAAGAATTCATTTAATAAAAAATAAAGCCCTACGCCAAAACTATGCCGGTTTATATTGATATGACTATTTATAGGGGTGTGCAAAAATCGAACCGATCAATAAATCGAATAAAAAAAATGTTATTGGGTTATCGTTATTGGGTTAATAGATTTTTAATGGTTTTATAAAAAAATTATCGGGTTATTGATTCGATATTGGTTTTTAATATTGGGTTATTGGGTATAAATCGATAACCCATTAAGACGTACAACAGTAATTTACTACTTTACCCCTAAATAAATATTAATTATTAATATCAATACCTTATTGGTTACTATCTTTGCCCGTTAGACTTCAATTCACATTATTGTCCTAATTCTTTTATTTGTGTTGCACTTGTAGAGTTCTTTTCATGTTAATCACTATTATTTCTATTTTATTAGCATTCCGTAAAGTTATATTATTGTCTTGTCGCGCCAAATTATTGAAGAAACTATATAATTATTTTATGAGCATTGTCTTATTGGCTAAACCGAAAACCAAACCGTTAAGGACCAACACTGACACATCAAAAATCGATAAAAATATCTTATTGGTTTGTTATTGGTTTAGCATATTTCAAATCGAAAATTGATAAACTGAACCAATAATACATAAAACCGAACCGATCGATACACACCCCTAACTATCTGTGTCTATCTATCTATCTATATTATTATAGAAGCATGAATATAAATGTTGATTGATCAAAATATCCACTAAAAGTTGATTTACTTATTTTCCCTTTTAAGTTAAAACTTCCTCCACCTAAAAAATTACTAATAGGCATAAATGTAATTTTGTACTAGAACTAAACAAAACATGTTTCTATTAGGACTAAGTTTATTGTAGGATACATATTATCCTATTAATACTAAGAGTTTAACATTAAATCTATTTCAAGTAAACTATGAGTAGGAAATGTCTACACGTTTAATAATATTGTTCGACCAAAATATTCATTAAATATTGAACAACTTTTATATTCTTAAGGAGTAAATATTTAATAGTTATAACTTTAATTAATTTCAAAGTCCTACATATTTGCATGATAATTAAATAACAATTATTTAAAAAAATTAGTAAATGATAATTTTGTCTATTGTATAAAAATAGTAAATGATAATTATCTATTATAGAGTCTTTCAATAAAGGCAATATTCAATCAACAATTCAACGGCATACAATATTCCGTCATTAACTTTTTTTTTCCTAAATTCAAGATGATTCGAGACTCAACTCCTGGATCCTAAGTCAGATCGGGGTTGGATTTCAACTTGAGTATCGAATCCCGAGTCAAAAATTGAGATAAAATTTTAGGGCGTCAGGATTGGGTCCTGAGTTAGGTGTCAAGGTGGGGTTTCGTGTTGAGTGTCGGAGTCTGTTTCATATCGAGACTCAAGGTCGGGTCCTAGGTCAAGTATTGGAGTGGGTCCTTAATCGATCATCGGGATCGAGTGTCAGAATTAGATCCCAGTTTGAAAGTTGGATCTCGTGATCGGGTCCTGATTTGAAAGTTGGGTCCCAAATCAAAAGTTGGAGTTGGGTCCTACGTCAGAAGTTGGGATTGGGTCGTAGGTCAAATTCAAGGTCAAATCTCGATTCACAAGTCATATCTAGGGTTTGATGTCGGGGTTGGATCTCAAGTCGAAAGTTGGGCCGAGTCAGGAGTTGCAAGTTGAGGTCAGTCTCGTGTCGGCTGTTAGGGTCGGGTGGAGTCAGATCCCAATTCAAATGTCGGGTGCAGAGTTGAATCTCAAGTCGGAAGTCGGGTCCTAATCTGGGATTTGGATCGGGTCTTAGGTGTCGCAAGTGCTATCCTGAATCAGTGTCGGGTGTCAAGTGTCGAAATAAGATATCGGGGTCAAATTTCTAATCGGGTCTAGAGTCGAATATCGAGATTGGATATAAAATTAAAAATTGGGTCTCGGGTCGAGTCTTGTAACAAGTGTTGGATCAGGAAATGGGTCGTAAGTCAGGGTCAAGTCTTGATTTGAAAGTAGAGTCGTGATTCAAGTGTTGGATATCGAGGTCAGATGTCAGAGTAGAGTCCCGAGTCGGGTGTCAGGATGTGGCTCTGAATTAGTCATCAGATTTTTTTTGTATGATAATTGATAGGGAATAACGTGCAAAGTATGTTCATAGACACAAGTATTATTATAAAAGCATGAATATAAATGTTGATTGATCAAAATATTCACTAAACGTTGATTTACTTATTTGCCCTTTTAAGTTAAACTTTTCTCCATCTAAAATATTACTAATGGGTATAAATATAATTTTGTACTAGGACTAAGCAAAACATATTTCTATTAGGACTAAGTTTACAAGATACATATTATCCTTTTAATATTAGGAGTTTAACATTAAGTCTATTTCAAGTAAACTTTTCTACACGTTTTATAATATGGATTGACCAAAATATCCGTTAAATATTGAACAACTTTTTATCCTTAATGAGTTATAACTTTAACTAATTGCAAAGTCCTATATATTTACATAATAATTAAATAATAATCATTTAAAGAAAAATAATAAATGACAATTTTGTCTGTCGTAAAAAAATAATAAATAATAATTTCATTTATTATAGGACTCTTGGCATCCTTTTTGTTGGGACGAAAGATATGTGTTGCTAGCCTGATAGTTCATTGTCATTTTCGCTAGCCAATCTGCAGGTTAATTAATTTTTTTGTAGCAATGAGTGAATCTGACTATCGTTTGTCTAAGCATTTGCATAAGTGCCTTTGATTACTTTATTTAATTTGAATCTTGTAGCTTTTTCATTTATGGGCATTCCTATGATTATTGAAGAGTCTACTTCGATCTTTAGGTTAGTGTAAGTAAACATTCCGAATAAACCATTTGCAATCAAACTTGATGTATTTTTTTAACCGATTCTTTTCACATTTTGACAATGTTATTTTTATAGCAAATCTGAATAGTCTTCTTTCGATTAGTCGTATTCATGCATTACAAACATCCTTTCACAAGCACAAGTAGTATTTACTAAATTAATTTTTTAGTTCTAGTTCTAATATGCTTTGCTCGTTTAGGTTGAATTACGTTTTAACCTGTCGAATTATATTATACTTTTTTAATTCGATTGTTTAATGGTTTTTTTAAGTACAAACTAATGGATCAGTTCACAAACAGTTCATGATCAAATTTGTATAAACACTAAATGAGTTGAGTGAATTAAGATTATTTTTTTTCATCTGTCTGAAATATAGAATGTAGTAATTTTAATGAAGGAGAAAAATGGTCCTCGAATATGGAACAGAATCAAGGGGAAGAGATTAAACAATTTTCCCATTAATCAAATGTAACTCTCAAATTGGAAACTTTGGGTTCAAAAAGCATTTCAAAGATCATTTAAACGATTGAAAAATTAATTAAATAGGTGATCTAGCATTCCTAGAAAAAATATAGGTAAAAACTACTTCAATGAAGAAAAATAACTCTTATCTAAAAACCTTTTGCTATCTTATCCAAATCTTTTTCCTACTATTTTTAAAAAGAAGGGATGCGACAACTTGATAAAACAAAATGTTTTTGGTCACCTTTTGCCTACTTTATCATTGGATTTTTTTTTTAATTTCTGATATTCGGACTCAATTAAATTCGAATCGCGTATTACATGGTTCATTCAGATTTCTTTATCATTAGATTCCAATCACATATATGGTGGATTATAAATGAATACTCTAGCGAGAGCTATATATATAAATTTCAATTGGAATTTTTTTACAAACCTAGCCTAAATGTTCTTGTGATCAAATTTGAGCATTCGATCTTAGTGGTGGAGTCATTAAAATAATCCATAACATGAAGAAGTCAAAAGAAATTTAATATATATATATATAAATAAATTTAATTATATCTAAATAGTATATTTTTTTCTGTTGAATTTTTTTCGATGAACTCCTAACTCTGTTAGACTTTGCTCCTGCTTAACCACCATACAATACAAATTAATGTAATCTGATACTTTCTCTTCTAAATCAAATTCACAATTCTCTTGTATTTTACTTGATTTATATATTAAAAATAAATATTTTATTTCAATACATTATATTCTCCTTTTTTTAATAATACTATCCTTAATATTAATATAAAACATTAATAATTAAATTTAATAAAATAAAACTCTAATTATAAATTTATATTAAGAGATGTGTCGGGTCGATGGGTTATGGTAACCTTGTATCCATCGAATTCTCAAGAACCCCCGGCCAAAACCAAAATTATTAGCACCGGTAGCTATAAATCACCAAATTTAGCCTGAAATTCTGTTTTAACGCTTCTCCTTACAGCACTTGAGATCTTGTTTCCCATAAAGGGTCACTACAAATCGGATCAAATCTAGACAAAGTTTATCCCTTTTTCCTCTTCTGGGGTTTTCTCGATTGAGTGACATAGTGAATTAGTTCATCATGAGGAAGAGAGAGAGGGAAAACCCATGTGGTATTTGTGGGCATTATCACAAGTACGAGGAAGGGGAGCCTTGTGGGGTTTGTGGTCATCGAATGCCTGCTGTATCTGATAAGGGTTCTTCAATTCAAGTCAGTGCTTTTCCTTCTGAGATCTTGCCAGAGTTTCTCTTCTTGGGCAGCTATGATAATGCTTCTCGGGCTGAGCTTCTTAAGACTCAAGGGATTTCTCGTGTTCTCAATGTAAGTCCCCCCTTACTTGTCCTTGTTTTCTTTCTTTCTTGGAGTTAATTGAATTGTTAAGTAGAGTTGGGAAGTTTCAATCATTGAGGCAAAAGTTGCAAAATATGATTATTATTTTTTTGTTGTTGGCAGAAAGCATAACCAGTTGACCTTGTTTTGTTCTCGTGTTGGAGATATGCTCGTTATCTCTTGCATTGTCTTTTTGAATAACTAGCACTCAAGGTGTGAGGTCAATGAACTGGTTGAGAGCCGTGAGGTCTCAGGCTCAAATCTTCAGTGGAGACAAAAAATACTAGGTGATTTTTCTTATATGTCCTAGCCTAGATGGCAGATATCAGGTGGAGGATACCACGGTCATCCAAAAAAAGAAAGTCCAGTGAAACTTGACGCTGGTGTGCTTTGTGGGGAGGGAGGGTAGGATCGCAGTGTATCCAAATTTCTACTTTTCTTGAGATAACTATACCAATATTTAGATAGTCAAAGTCAGTCATTTGGTGTACGGTGGTGCACTTTTTGACTAGGCAATTTCCCTTATCAATTTTGTTATGAGTACCTTTCACTTCCTGTGTTTGATGCATATCAGAGATTTTCATTGTTGTCGGATAATAGTAACAATCTGCAAAAAAAAAAAGTGGACTGAGTTTTCAATCATAAGGTGCGTCAATGAATATAAATCACTAAATTGACCATACAACATCATCTCAATCCCAAGCTAGTTGGTGAATCAAGAAACTATCCAAACTTAGTGTTTGTTAGACACTCAGGCCTTTAATCCATGTAATCAATGGCAAGTTTGCACAGCAGCTTTGCTTAGGTCTTCTGATTTCTTGGAGCTGTATGGAGAACTCTGCTTTAAGTTGGGGCTGAAAATGATTGTGTTCATTCTTTCAAGCATCTCGTTTGACAACGGGTTATGAAGCCATTCACAACCCGTCTCGCTCCGTCACAAATGTTTTTACCGCTATCTTCTTTTATTTGCAACGGAATTTGAAATGAATTCATGTTCCATCTCATAAAAATCCAGTCTTTGGATTTCGTTTTTATTAAAATGCCTATTCAATCATAGCCGTTAAATGAAGCGGACTACTAGAATTAGATCTTGACTGAGAATGACTTGGACCGGGCTAAGCTCTTTTGGGCTGCTTACTTTTAGGTCAAGAATTAGCTCAAATTGTCTTGAAAAAAAATCATATTAGTCCACTCCCTTTAACCCTCTAATTACATTAAACTTAATTAAACTAAATTCAATTTAAGCTAACTAACTAAAGATTAACTAATTAAATTATTCTATAATACTGCTTCGGTTATCGCCTTATTTGGCTATTGTTCTTGTTCCTTGTTTTCTGAATGCTATGTAATCCTTTCCCATTATTTTCTATGTCCTCTTTACTTTTGTATTTTCCTTTTTAAACTGCTTTGATGTGCATAACTCGAGCCGAGGGTCTTTCGGAAATAACCTCTCTACCTCCACGAGATAGCGGTAAGATCTGCTTACACTCTACCATCCTCAGGCCACGCCTATGGGATTACACTTGGCACGTTGTTGTTGTTGTTGTTGTCCATGATTTTGTCATATATTATCATGATTCAAAAAGTGAGATTTGATGGTGTTTAGTGTCGGACAAAAATGTGTTTGTTCTTAACTTATAATACTGAAATTATTAGACAATGAAGAGAAAGAAAAGGAACTGACAAGAGAGCTAAATAGAATGGAACTAATATCAATTATGATAGTTAGAGGGATGGAATTGCAGCAAGTGTAGTTCACATCATTGCAGTAAGTCTGGATTGGCTGAATGTTAATTTGATTGGGGATCCTTTTCGGGGTTTTGTGGACATAATTATGGTTCCCCACCTCTAATTGATTTATATGGGCCTATTGCTCTCTTGGATGCTTTCTCATTGTCAAATTCCAGTAGACAAAAAAAAGACCTTTTCTTCCCATATGTAAACGCTTGATGGACAGAGATACTTGGTACTTGTCTTGGTAAGAGATACTAAGTACCCCGTAATTAGGAGGTTAGCGTGAAATGACCCGGACACCACCGTTGTCAGAAAGAAAGAAAAGTATCTTATAACACATTGATGCATAACTTTATGGTCCTACTCAAATCTTCAAAGATACTCATCTTATTATCTTGCCTATTTAGTGTGCGACTTCAACTGCATCCTACAATTATAGTGTGAATGTCTGTGTTGGTTCTGAATTGAGTCTGTGCAGATCTAGGCGAGGACATTATTTTAGTGATGGGTGATATCGATCTTGGAAATGGATGATGGACTTATTTCAAAGGGTTTTAAGTTTATCTTATGTTATTCTTTATAATGTATTGTGTTGTACTATTGTAGTTAATTTTATCTACATTGTCGAATATCTTATTGATGTGGGATTTCTAGCATATTTCGAGTAACATAACTATTAGTAATGGCTGCCTACTCAGAAGCATTTGTTTTGTGTTCATGTCCATGATTTTGTTTTCATTCTTTCAAGCATCTCTTTTGGCAACGGGTCTTGAAGTCATTCGTATCCCATCTCTCTCCGTCACTAATGTTTTTACCGCTCTCTTCTTTTAGTTGCAATGGAATTTGAAATGAATTTGTGTTCCATCTCATAAAAATCCAGTCTTTGGATTTTGGTTTTATTAAAATGCCTATTCAATCTTCGTCGTTAAAATAAACGGATGACTAGAATTAGATCTTGACTGAGATTGACTTGGACCAGATTAAGCTTTTTTCGGCTGCGGACTTTTGGGTCAAGAATTGGCTAAAATTTTGTCTAAAAAATATCAGATTAGCCACTCCCTTTAACCCTAATTACATTAAACTTAATTAAGCTAATTAACTAAGAATTAAGTAACTAATTAAATTATCCTATAAATGCGCAAATTATCCGTACTTTTTTCTTGTCCTACGATTTCTGTTACTCTCGGTTATCACATTAATTGGCTATTATTATTGTTCCTTGTTTTCTAAATGCTATGTAGTGCTTTCGGAAACAACATCTCTAACTCCACGAGGTAGTGTTAAGGTCTGCATACACTCTATCCTCCCCAGATCCCGCCTGTAGGATTACACTGGGTATACTGAAATTATGGAAGTTTACGACACATTTATTTAGTGTTTTTTTTTTGGGGGGGGGGGGGGGAATTATCTGACATTTCATTAATCACCGTGAAGAATTACAAAACTATAGCAGCGCCTTCACAGCTTGCTTTTCCATCTACTACTCTCATGTACATTGAAAAGTAAGAGTAGAACCTAACCTAGCACACCAAAGCTTTGAATCATGATTCTCATTCTTACAGGGGCTTTTACATTACAAACATAAACTATTTCTCTAGCTAAACTCCCAAGGCCTTGATTTCTTCTAAATTATTTGATTCCTCTCGATAAAATGGAGTGAACAAATTCTGTATAGACCATTCTGATAAGTTGAGCACTCTATGTTTTCCCATTTGTCCTCATTATTATCCAATTGAGGTGATGTTTCCAGTCCGTGGCAAAGAAAACCTGAAGATGAAGCCATTGTAATAATCTCTCCCATAGCTATTGTGAATACAGACAGTGAGCAAAATAAGTGGTCTCGGGAGTCATTTGCTACAGCACATTACCTGCATTGGTGATCCACATTCATTCACCAAGAAGCTAACCTTTCAACTGTCATTAATCTTCCTTGCAACTGCAGCCAGAGTGTGCAAATGGCTTTTGGCCGGGATGCATTATTGAACATAAGACCCTTCCATCTCATTCTGGGGAAGTCCCTATCAACTGAAGATAAATCTGTTTAACCAATCCTTTGTGCTTCCTGCATTAATTTAGTTTGTAAAGCATGTAGTGCAATTTAAAGGGTGCTTGCCTGTAGGAAACTAAGCTATACAGTATGTCTCTGTTGTCATCTTAGAATGTTTGTGTCCGTGTTTGCCATTTGGCCAGGAAGGGAAGGATGTAAATATGAGACTATGACACACAAACAACTTATGATACGTCAAATTCATATGCTTGGACCTTGGAGGACTTGTTGGTGTTTGGAATTGAACTTTCCCCTTTCAGACAGGAAACAACATGGACATTATCTCATTTTATTTAATAAGCCTGGTGAGGTTTATTGTTTTCAATTCTGAACTCCATGGGTTTCTTTTTGGGATTTTGTAGTTGTCATTTTTGTCAATAGCAATCCATAATACATTTTCTTTTTCTGGTGAAGTTTTGTAGTACATTCTCTTGTAGTTAATATCTTCCCGAATCCACAGTTTTAAGTTCTAAGCCAACTTTAGTGGGAGTAGTCCATATTAGACGATAGGAAGCTTTGAGGAAAACACATGCTGCAGTTTGGATATGATATTGTCTGGTTCATGTATGATGATGCACGTGAAAAACTATAACTGTGATGTCTATTGTACTGGTGGAAAAAGCATGTTGTGCTGGTATGAGTGGTATCATTGCATGATGTATTGTTTGTAGGAAGGCAAAAGATTATAGCTCATTGGATTACAATATTGCCTAAGACAGTAGGAGTTATGTACACAATCTGAAGCCTTGGGGGGGGGGGGGGGGATTTTTCGGTGGAGCAGGAAATTCCTGCCAATGAAGAGAAAGAAAAGGAACTGAGAAGAGAGCTAAATAGACTGGAACTAATATAATTATAGTAGTTAGAGGGATGGAATTGCAGCAAGTGTAGTACACATCATTGCGGTGAGTCTGGATCGGCTGAATGTTAATTTGATTGGGGGTCCTTTTCAGGGTTTTGTGGACAAGTATGGGCCTGTTCCTCTCTTGGATGCTTTCTCACTGTCTAATATTTTAGTCCTTGTTCAGAGAAAAGGAGATGTAAGTTTTCCTTTTTCTGTTGTACATCTACCATTATGTTATGAAGGAGATCTTGAATAAGATGCTAGTTACTAAGAAAAGGAAGAGAACCTTATTCATTTTTAGCTGGAACGCTCGCCAGTTGTTGTCTGTTTTTGTTTTTGTTTATGCCCTTCCATTATTTATCTGGGGTCTTGACGAGCTATCATGAAATACCACTAGGGAGTTCGTGATTTTATAGTTCTTTAAAGGAATATTCTTTGAATCCTTTAAATATGAGCTGTGGAATAATTATACTCAATAACGGAATGAACCCGGTGAGGTTGGTTTGTCACCTTTACAATCAAGCTGGACTCTGGGTCTTTTAACTGTACTGGTGAATAACTCGATTTAGAGGGTAAGAGAGTGGCAAACAGTTCTACACAGCTTGTTCATTTTCCTGCTCTTTTCAAGTAATCTGGGCTGTTTCTCTGCAATTTTTGAATTGATGCAATTTAATCTTGAGAATTATTTACCATCTGAAGCATTGAAGTATTTCTGGCACTCAGACAGTTTGCTAAAAAAAGGCTGATGCTTCTCTTGCTACGCCATTTCAATTTTCTTTTTAGTGCTTAAGAAGTTATGCATGAGGCAACTATGCATGCTCTACATATCCTCTATTGCTCTCAATATTGTGGAACTAAGGTTCTCATCGACATTTACGTTTTCTCTGTGCAGACTGTACCTGCTTGTCAAAATCTATATAAAAATTCCTTTACTTATCACTGCCTTCAAGATGATCAAGATTTGCACTTTGACGATGCTATCCAATTCTTAGGTGAGTGTCATTACTTGTGAATTAGTATGTCTAAGCTTACTTTTGACAATTTTTGACTTTATAGGTTTAAGAGTATTTTATCTGACATAGGATTTCAGATAATTTCTTTTTTAGATTCTTGGCTTTGTTGGATATCAAGGAACAATAGGATTTGGAACACGTAAAGTTACTACCACCAAATAAAATGGGGGTTTGAACATCTTTTTTAAAGTTTTGGCTATATATTTTGAACTCTTTTAAGTTTCCTAACAAATAATTTGTGGTTGAATGACTTTTTTCTGAAGGAAAGTTTTTACTAGCACATAGGTATTTCTGGGGTATTTTCATTAAGAATACAAATGTTACTTATCAAAAGAACTATGTAGAAAACCTCTTCAAAACCCGAAAACATAATTAGAAACCCTTTATTTTGCAATACCTATCAGTCAAACCTCTGCATTATTAATTCCTTTCACATTGTGTAAACATCATAGCTATATATTCCTAAAACAACATGCATTATTTTAATAGTTACAGAAAGGACAAAATAATACTTCAAAAAATAAACACAAAAGTTAAAAGAATAATTTGAATGCATGAGATGAAAGAAATTATTAAGGAAGTTTCGGATATAATTCTAGAGATAGGAAAGATTGGTGAATTTAAGAGGAAGATATAACTTGTTAAAAAAGAGGGTCAGAGGGATAATAGTTTGGGGCCATTGTGAAAGTAAGCTCGGTTTAGTTTCAGTTTGATTTAAAACAGAAAAGATCCGGCTTTTAGGAAAAGATATAATAGCCAAACATGACAGTGGAAGAAAAATTAATTTCTCCAATTTAATTAATATTTACACAAGAATAATTTTTGTGTAAGATTCACTACTTTAAGTATACAACTTGCATGGGGGATTTTTCCAATTACACCAATAAACTGTTCCGTCATAAAAAAAGGAACTATTATTGACCATAGGATCACATAATGATTAACTGAGATAATTCTTCAACTGTAAATGTTATCAGCTTTTTGATCTAAGATGAGTTTGAGTAACTCTTTGATTGAAGTTTCTCGTTTGTAAGTTAACTTCTGATCAATTTATTCAGTCACGATATGCTTGATTATGTCTCTTGTTCCTTTTCCTAGTAATCACCTAGGTTTCAAACTTTGAAGCTTTAGCCTTGTACTTTCAACGAGACTAAAGGACAAATCTAGTGTGTTACTTTATCAAAAAAATAAAATAAAAATTCTAGTGCGTTAAACTTCTCTTATGAATTTAACCACCTGGACTTCGACTGCGAGCTCTTCACAGAATCCAATACTTCATTCTTTCAATTGTAGCTTTTTCCAGTTGAGTCTTCTACTGACTTCTTGTGTATAGATTTGTCTCCAACAGGCCCTTGTTTTGAATTTTCGGGGTAAAGTAGGAAGCAAAGCTTGCATTCTTTTTTTCCTTTTTCCAAATGCTTTGGTTGTGTGTTGGATATGTATTTGAACTTGACAGCACTTGTAGATTTAACTTGAACTTTCTCTACAACCTACAACTGCTGAGTAGGAAAGTATAGTATTCGTACTAAAATAAGATATCATGCAATTCGACTGCTATAGTTGAAACTATCTGTTTATGGCTTCTACTTTTTTTAGAGCAATCTGTGTATGCTTTTTGGGAGATTCTCTGCTGGCTAAACTGATGCTAATGGTACTTTTCTTCTGCAGAACAATGTGAAAAGGATAGGGCTCGTGTTCTTGTACATTGTATGTCAGGGAAAAGCAGGTTTGAAGTTTGATTTGTGAATTTCGCGTGCATAAGTTTTCATGATTTGCTGGTTTTTCTATTTGGTTTTGTGTTGCATCCTTTCCTCCGTTCCCTTTGTTCTTTCCCCGGGTTTCCCTGAATAATGGTGTATAGGTCAAAGTGTGTTATTGTTTTCAGATTTGTTGATTGAGAATGGGAAATGCAGTAAAATATTCCACTGAATTGCTTTCAATTGGTTGTGCTTATGAAGACCGTCATTCTGGTTTACTGAAGTAACTATTATTAGAACTTGATTGTGCATTTTCGACAGGTCAGCTGCCATTGTAATTGCTTACCTGATGAAAAGCAAAGGCTGGAAATTTGCACAGAGCTATCAGTGGGTGAAAGATCGGAGGCCTTCTATTGACCTTAATCAAGGTTTAACTATATCCTTAAAAGCATTTCTTCATTTTAACTTTTATTTATCTGAAAAGTTATGATACCTAGCTAGTTGCTCTACTCGGATATGCTCGTGTCTAGATTAACAGTGCTCGTGATTTTGTTTTTGGTCGTCTCTTGATATGTCAGTGAGACCTTTTTTCGTGTATTTTGGTAATGCAGGGGTTTACCAACAACTGCAGGAATATGAGCAGAAGATCTTTGGGTCACTGGAGAACAAGTCTGCATCTGTCATGCCAGTCTTCTCTTCTCCTGTGGCGCCATCCTTCAGCTTTAACTACCCAAAGCCTAGTGATTCAGTTCAAATTCCAGCCTTCAACAGTTCTGCTGCGACATCAATTTTCACTCGTCCTGTTTTTGGCGTTCCTCCACAGGAATTCACCTTCGGATCTGCTCATAATCAACGGAGTGCCTCAGATATCCATTTGAATTCAAACCAAAATCCAAATAGTAGCGACATTGCTATGGATGGTTCGTAATTTATACTATCTGCCTTTTTGCCTTTTGTGGAATCCTCAACTTGAATGATCGTTTATTACACAAGTCACTTGGCTGAGTTCTTCATGATTACAAGTACAGTTATGGTGCCTTTGTTATTCCGCAAACGATTGCATAGTTTAATGCAACTACAGAATTTTATAGCCAAACATGTTTTTCAGAGTTCAAACTCTGGGGAAAAAAGTGAAAAAATTTCATGGCCAATCACCGAAAGTGATGTTAGAAAATATTGAGAATCTCTTTAATGGAACAGTTACAAAGAGGGCATAAGCCTCTGTTCAACCACAATTCTCTGGAACAAACCCTACAATAGGTATGTCCACAGGGGATAAACGCTGCACCTTTATTCCTCTCCATGCACACGCAGCACATTTCATCAATTCCACCTCTTCCTTCTTCTTTAATGTACCATTTGAGACTCTTCTTCTCATCTCTGCCGTCCGTTTCCTCAAACAATCTCATCAACGTCTTCAGTTGCGCCGTGGTATCCACGCTCCGGTATCGACGTTCCGCCGCCAGCGCTGTAGCGAGGTCCACGTTTCCTTGATGGGCCGCGATCATGGGCTCTTCGCCGAATAATTGAGCCTGTATTTGTTGGGCTTGTTCTGTTTCTTCTTCTTCCCTCATCGTCACGTCTGATACTCTCAGGTTCCAAGAGGATCCACAGCAGGCCAGTCCGGTGAATCCCAGTCGTTGCTTCAAGTTTCTCCACATCGTCCTCAGCCTATCTTCACCGTCCATTTTTCTTGCTTCTAATTGTTGAATCCCTCACCTCTGGCCTACAAATTAGTAGCGTATTTCACTCTGATTATTCCTCTTAATTTCGGCAAGAAAAACCCATAAGTGAATTTGAAGGAAGATGAGAAAGGGTACTGAAATTCTTACTTATAAGAGTCCAAAAGCTTTGATAGGATGATCACATTGATCCTTTTGGATTCCGGAATGGAATTTTCTTCTTCTTGTTGTTGTTGGTTTGCGTGTGTGTGAGAAAGAGAAAGACAAATTAGAGAAGGGGGAGTGATGTAAAGAGGTGGGAAGATGTTGAAAAAGAAGAAGGGTTATAAGTTCAAAATTTGGAGCGATTATGCGGGGTTAGTTACAGGTTTACAGCTCATCACTGAAATTGGTAAAAGTGAGACAATGTGGAGTGTCGGGCGACGAGGATGGGGTGGGTGAGCTTTTTCACCTCTTTACCGCAATAACTGCGGGAAAGATAAGCGAGACAACTCTCGACTATTTTCTAGATTATTATTTTAATTTGCCTTCTATTTAAGTTCATGTATTCGATAAATTAGAGTTGTGACATGTCATGTTTAATCACTTCCTTTGATACGTTTTTGGTCTGCCCTCTCACTCTAATTATTAGAAGTCATATCACTCATGGATGCATTAGTACTTTATAATAAAAGTAAAATAAGTATAAAATGATAAATTATTTTTTTATTTTTTAAATTGAAGAAAATATTATAGATTGTAATTTTTCTCATATCAATTAAATAAATATTATATTTTAAAATATTGATTAAAGATCAAGGAGTTTGACTCTCGAGATACAGAATGTGATGATTTTTTTTTCTCCAACAACTCTTGGTATAGTATTTCGTTATAAACTTCATGGTACATCGGGTTGATATATTTTTATTTGTTTACTTATTACTTTTTGTTTATCGAAAATGACTTACTATATAATATCTGGGAAAACCGAATTAGATACGCTATTGTTTATATCTAGAATTAGCACTTCGTACTTAGTCGCTTTGTTAGGAAGTGTTTAACCTCTTAATGTAGAATTTTTTGACACGAATTCGAATTTAATTGGACCAATATGAACATCAAACATCACGTGGAAAAATAAATAAAAATATCTAAAATTTGTATTTTCTTGTAAGTTTATTCCAAACAAAAGATCGTCCCCTATAAATAAAAATAAAAACTCCATGATAGTGTATCACAAAAAGAAGCTTAGACCCTTTTCAATTTAGTTTTTATTTTTTTTTCAATTTTTAAAAATGTCAACAAAACAAGACATTCATATGCTCTCCTTCACCACAAACAAAATGTGGAACTTTTCTTTGTGATTTGTGAGTCTATTATTCCAGAGAGAAAAAGCTGTAAAAGGGTGCAAAAGAAAATTAAGATAATTAAGCATGTGCAATAGAAGCATGATGATTAGGATGAGGATTTCAATTCAATAAAGAAATTAGAGATCCCTTAATAATCAAATTCCCTAATCAAATCTCGGTGGAACCTTCAATTTATGTTTAACAACATAAGTAATGATGAGATTGTTTTATTCTTAATCAAAGATTTTAAGTTTGACCTTTGAATATAAAAAAAAATTATTGAAAACGCCATCTTTAAATAAATCTTGCGATTTGCGATTCTAATTTAGTCCGACTCCGAATGCGGACTTCGAATACGACGGAGTGAGAAAATAATAATAAAAAAAGAGGTTCCCTAATCAAAAGCTTTTTTGTCATTATGCAAAGGCTCAATTTTCAGACTGATTTGAAAATTAAACAAACATGAGGGACCCAGGGTTCACCACTTTATTAAAAGACCACCTTATATTAATCTAGCTTAATCATTGTTCAAATTGTTACCTTTAGTATAGTCTCACTAGTTCATTTATAGAGTTTAAGCTCGGTTTAATTATTTCAACCGACGTAAAGCCTTAGAGTAATAATAAATTATTTCTATATGATTTATAAATTACATGTTTAATTCATAAAATTACGTTAAAAAAAATTATCTACATCATATTTTCTTAAAATATGAGATGGTCTGTCTACCAAAACATTTTTCTTGGGAAGGGTCTAGGGCGGAGGGGTGGGATGGGATGGGGGAGCTTCTATATGTGAGTAATATAACTCTAAAAATAATTAAATATGATTATAATTCTTATATGTAAGAATTAAAAATATATATTTTAATTAATTAAAAATTAAATATATTGACTATAAATTTTTTATAAGAAGAAAAATAAAAAATTTGCCGATAATTAAGGGATAAAAAAGAATTATTATCCCAATAAATTTAGTGTGGGTGAAAAATATAGAACCTTACAAAGTTTTAAAAGCTTTCTGTCATTGCTGACTTCGTTGAATGCTTTACTATTTTGAAATATATAAT
This sequence comes from Solanum dulcamara, assembly GCF_947179165.1. Taxonomy (NCBI): domain Eukaryota; kingdom Viridiplantae; phylum Streptophyta; class Magnoliopsida; order Solanales; family Solanaceae; genus Solanum; species Solanum dulcamara. Next base: position 10,368,582 of record NC_077242.1, read on the forward strand.
TGAAAGGCATTTTTAGCACATTATCTCAAAAATGAGCTTTAGCAATAATTAATTAATAATAATAAATTAATTATCATTAAATATATTTTTTTAAAAGCATAATTACATTTTAGCATTCTAGCAATATTGAATTTAATGAAAATTAATTAACATCGACAGCAATTTTAGCTCTTTTTGATAATGTGCATATTTATTGTCGTTAAAAATTATTTTTATTATAGTAGCAATAATTATAGAAGTATTATAATTTAATTTTAAGTGTCCAAGATTTATGTCTTATGAGTTTTTAATATAGATCATTGCTTCACAAGTTGATTTCTCAAATGATCACTTTTATTATAGTTATTATCTAAAAAAATATTCTTTTTTTTTATTTTAATTTTTTAAAACAAAAAAATAATCATTCGAAAAATCAACTCTGACTTGATGTGATAGTAAGTTAATTTTTACACAGAACTCGCCTCACAATTAAGGAAAAAACAGAAATTAAGGTCCACCCCCAATTAATGACCCACCACCCTTGCCCAAAATATACAAAAGACAAATCAAATTGTTTCAATTTTGTATTTGATCTCATGAGATGTTATTCTTTGTTTCTAGCAATTTAATTTGACTAGATATGTTTGCATGTCATGGACAATATTTGTGGGAAGATAGAGGATTTGTTGTGCATTAATTTTGGACAAATTCTATTATTTCTAAAATTGGATAACATCTCTTTAAGTGGATATTGATAATATTTTTGGCGTTTTAATTAATATTTTCTTTTTTAATTTTTCAAAATTTTCAAGCTTGTCACATTGAAAATTCCTAATTTATTTTAGCACTGTGAATTTTTTATATAATTAAACCAAATATGTACATTAAGACTAGCAATATTGGATAATATAGCATATAATCAATGGGTTCAACCGATCTCAATACCTTCTACACGGAATATAGTTATATATATATAAATACAATTGATATATTATGACATCCTATGATATACACACTTGTATGTTGTTGTAAGTACTTTTTAAGTCGTGTATATGACTTGTGTGTATAATGTGATACATAAGATATATATATATATATATATATATATATATATATATATATATATATATATATATATATATATATATATATAGGTTCCATGCATACATTAGTCAAACACTATATGTACACTAGAAATACATTTATTTTACCATCAAATCAACAATATAATCACTATTCATTCTATTATAACAATAAAAAATCAATTTCAGACAAAAAAGAAATAATAGGAGAGTTTCATTCTATATCTGGAGAATTTATTCTTCGGCAAAGGAACTACTGTCAATAAGACAAATGCCCTTTATAATTCATAGCTCAAGTCGTCTCCTTCTTCTCTGGTTCACTCCTTCTTTCTCAATTCTTCTTCTTCCCAGTTCTTCTTATTTTGTAGTTCTCTCCTTCTTTTCAAATTTCCTTCTTCCTAATTCTCCTTCTTCCCCAATGCTTCTTCTTCTCCAATTCAAATCAACACTTGATTCCACACAAATCACAAATCAAAAAAAATTATTAAAAAAGAAGAAGCCTGAAATTACTTTATATCCATTGATGATCACCTAAATCCTCTAATGTGGAACTTTTAAATTCTCAAATGATACCATAAAAGTATATGACATGTTGTTATGGTATCATTGAGGAACAACTAGACATTCAGGAAAAATTGCACAAATATATGATATCGAAAATGTTTTCCTAAGTCATTCATTGATACATGAATGATATTATCACAGTATATTCATATATTTTCATGATATTAAAATGACATAATTAAGGAACAACCACTATTTCACCAAGTTAATCAACAATCCTGAATGATACCATCATTATATATATATATATATTGTGATGGTATCATAAGATTTTTCTAAGTCATTCGATGGTATATGAATGATACTACCGTGGTATATTCATATATTATCATGATATTGAAATTCTATAATTGAGGAACAACCACTATTTCACCAAGTTAATCCTCAATTCTTAACAAGACATTTCTAAATGCCTCAATGATACAATAACATACATTCATGAAAAATTACACAAATATTGAATGATATCATTATAGTATATATATATTGTGACGGTATCAAATAAATGAATTGGCGGGCACGAAATGTAATTTGTTTTGGCTGAATGGGCATTAAAAAGGTTAATTAAGGGTGGGTTATGGATGGATAATTAGTTTTTCTTGTGTCTAACAAGTGTAGTTTTCCCTTTTTAAAAATACTATTATATTATGTAAGTAATTGAAAGTATCGACAAAAATGATAACTAGGGATCAAATTTCATTATACAACATAATTTTTTTTAAATTTAATTTGTTTCTGTAACATTGTTCTTTATTCGGAAAATTACGTGAATAAGCAAATATATACTAGTTAATTAGTTAACATAGTTATAGTTTAGTTAATTTACAATTTACCATGAATATTTAGCGTTAATTACGGTTGAAGTTTGTATAATTCGCACGTTTGTATAATTCAAAATTTGTATAATATAATTTATATAACTTTTTATATAGTATAATTTTGTATAATATAATTTGTATAACCGTTTAAAGTTAAGATGTTTATGTTTGCATAAATTCGTTATTTCGAATTTATATGAAAATAGCTCAATTATCCACGAATTATACAAACTAGACAGCTTAAACTATACCTACAGCCTATAAATATGTAAACTATAGCTAAGAATCTTAATTAAATTTATTATTGTGGTTATTTGCGAAATTTCGTCATCTTTATTTTGCATATATCCTATTTGGGTTGGGTTGAATATTGGATTAGGCCCAATATACCCGAGCTAAGTACCAAATTCAATCACATTTTTTTGTTGTTGAATCTGAAGGGTGATTTTTGTATATATCTACTTTTAAGATTGTTTTTGAAATATAATTAGCATTTTTTTAAATAATTCTGAAAATTAAATATAATTTTAAAAAGTGAAAATATCAGATTCTTCCTCACCCTCTTCTCTTGTTCTTCCTTTTCTTTTCTTTTTTTGCAATTGGTTGTTAAGAATATTCATATGGAAAAAAAAGGACGGGTGCAAAGTTAATGACACTTGAAGACAACAAATTCAAAATTGTTATAAAATAAACTAAATTCAACAAAATAAGGCGAAGAAATATGACAGAGAAGAAAGGAGAAACTGAGAAGAAAACTTCAATATTCGTATTTGTGTCCTCTCTTCTCAATGCCAAGGACGACATTTATAGAAGATGAGAAAGCAAATTGTGCAACAATCTCAAGTGGGCAACTTGCCCACTTTTAAGTGGGCCCCACTTGAGAAAGAGACATCAATCATCTAATACTCCCCCTTGGATGTCAATATATATATATATATATATATTCTAGTTAAAGAATAATTATTCATAGTTATCTTGAACATCTATAGATGTTGTGCCTCGTTAAAATCTTACTTAGGAAAAACCTAATGGGAAAAAGCCTAGTGAAGAAAAAAGAGTACACACATATGGTAATACGCCTTGAATGTTGCCTCATTAAAAACCTTGCCAGAAAAACCCAGTGGGACAAAACCATGGTTAAGGAAAAAAGAGTGCAGCGCGTATTTTACTCCCCCTGATGAAAACTTCATTTGATATTTTGGAGACGACGCATTCCAACCTTATATCTTAGCTTCTCAAAAGTTGATGTTGGTAATGCCTTTGTGAATAAATCTGCAAGATTATCACTTGAACGAATTTGTTGTACATCAATATTACCATTCTTCTGAAGATCATGTGTGAAAAATAATTTTGGTGAAATATGTTTCGTTCTGTCTCCTTTTATGAAGTCACCTTTCAATTGAGCTATGCACGCGGCATTGTCTTCAAATATAATTGTGGGTACTTTAACATCATTTTTCAGACCGCATCTTTCTTTGATGAACTGTATCATCGATCTCAACCACACACATTCTCTACTTGCTTCATGAATTGCTATTATTTCAGCATGATTTGAAGAAGTAGCAACAATGGACTGCTTTTAGATCGCCATGATATAGCAGTCCCTCCGTGTGTAAACAGATAGCCTGTCTGAGATCGAGCTTTATGTGGGTCTGATAAATAACATGCATCTGCATAACCAATAAGGTCTATGCAACCTTTGTTAGTATAAAACAAACTCATATCAATAGTACACTTTAGGTATCGCAAAACATGTTTGATACCGTTCCAATGCCTTCGCGTTGGGGAAGAACTATACCTTGCTAGCAAATTAACAGTAAATGTTATATCAGGCCTAGTTGCGTTAGTAAGATACATAAGTGCACCAATAGCACTGAGATATGGTACTTCAGGACCAAGAATTTCTTCATTCTCTCCTGGAGGTCGAAATTGATCTTTTTCCACTTCAAGTGATCGAACAACCATTGTAGTACTTAATGGATGTGCTTTGTCCATGTAAAATCTTTTTAAGATTTTCTCAGTGTAGGCAGATTGATGGACAAAAACCCCGTCTGCTAAATGTTCAATTTGCAGACCTAGGCAAAGTTTTGTCTTTCCAAGGTCTTTCATTTCAAATTCTTTCTTTAGATATTCAATTGCCTTTTGGACCTCTTCAGTGGTTCCAATGAGATTTATATCATCAACATAAACGGCGAGTATAACAAATTCTGATTCCGTTTTCTTAATAAAAACACATGGACAAATGACATCATTTATATATCCTTCATTTATTAAGTACTCACTAAGGCGATTATACCACATACGCCCTGATTGTTTCAGACCATATAATGATCTTTGCAGTTTTATTGAGTACATCTCCCGAGACTTATTACATGCTTCAGGCAATTTTAATCCTTCTGGGATTTTCATGTAAATTTCATTATCAAGTGAACCATAAAGGTAGGCTGTAACTACATCCATTAGATGTATATCAAGATATTTATGTACAGCTAGACTGATGAGATATCGAAATGTTATTCCATCCATAACGGGTGAATATGTTTCTTCATAGTTGACTCCGGGTCTTTGAGAGAATCCTTGTGCAAATCTTACAATTTCATTTCTCTCATTTCATTTTCTAACAAAAATCCATTTATAGCCAACTGGTTTTACACCTTCAGGGGTTTGGACTACAGGTCCAAAAACCTCACGTTTAGCAAGTGAGTCTAATTCTGATTGAATTGCCTTTTGCCATTCTGGCCAATCACATCTACGTCGACATTATTCGATGGATTTAGGCTCAAGACTTTCACTATCTTGCATGAGGTTAAGTGCAACATTATATGCAAAAACATTATCAACCGTGATTTTAGATCGATCTAAATTTATCTCATCACCAGAAGAATTTATTGAAATTTCTTCATTCACTTGAGTGTCGGGTTCACTGATTTCTTCAGGAATATCACGATTACTCAAATCTGGACCTTCTTCAGGAGGTTCTTTTGTAGTATCATCTTTATTATTTCTCACGCTTCTCTTTCTAGGATTTTTATCCTTTGAACCCAACGGTCTACCACGCTTCTGGCGTGTTTGAGATTCAGAAGCTATGATACTTGTAGATGGTCCTTTTGGGACATCAATCCAGATAGGTACATTCACTGCAGGGATATGTGACTTAGTTATCCGTTTCAAATCAGTAAATGCATCTGGCATTTGATTTGCTATTTTCTGCAAGTGGATGATCTTTTGGACTTCATGCTCACATGTGCGAGTACATGGATCAAAATGTGATAGTGATGAAACTTTCCACGCAATTTCTTTTTCTTTTTCGGGTTTCTTTTTTTCTCCCTTTAATGGCGGGAAAATTGTTTCATCAAACCGACAATCTGTAAATCGAGCAGTGAATAAGTCTTCTGTCAATAATTCAAGCTAGCGAATTATGGAGGGTGAGTCTAACCCAACATATATGCCCAACCTTCGTTGAGGGCCCATTTTTGCACGTTGTGGTGGTGCTACAGGTACATATACCGCACAACCAAAAATTCTTAAATGAGCTATATTTGGTTCATGACCAAATATTAATTACGACGAAGAGTATTTATTATAATGTGTCAGTCTAAGACGTACAAGTGCTGCTGCATGTAAGATAGCATGACCCCAAATAGTAATTGACAATTTTGTTTTCATTAGTAGAGGTCTTGCTATCAATTGTAGGCGCTTTATAAATGACTCTGCAAGGCCATTTTGAGTATGAACATGAGCAACAAAATATTCAATTTTTATCCCAATTGATAAGCAATAATTATTAAATGCTTGGGATGTAAATTCTTCAGCATTATCAAGGCAAATGGCCTTAATTAGATAATCTGGGAATCACGCTCTCAATCTTATTATTTATGCTAACAACTTCGCAAACGCCAGGTTGCGAGATGATAACAGGCACACATGAGACCATCTAGATGATGCATCTATTAGGACCATAAAATATCTAAACAATCCACTAGGTGGATGAATAGATCCACATATATCTCCATGTATACGCTCTAAAAAGCCAGGAGATTCGATGCCAACCTTCAGGGTCGATGGTCTGGCAATTAATTTGCCTTGATAACAAGCAGCACATGAAAATTCATCATTTGTAAGAATCTTCTGGTTCTTTAACGGATGTCCAGTTAAATTTTCAAGAATTCGTCTCATCATTATTGATCCAGGATGACTTATTCGATCATGCCATAGCACAAATGTATTTGGATCAGTAAACTTCTGCTTTACGATCATATGTGCTTCAATTGCACTAATTTTTGCATAATATAGGCTAGATGACAGAGTTAGTAATTTTTTCAAAATATATTTCTGGCCTGAGACACTCTTGGTTATACCAAGATATTCAATATTCATTTCATTTAGTGTCTCAACATGATATCCATTTCTGCGGATATCTTTAAAACTTAACAAGTTTTTTGGGGATTTAGAAGAAAATAGTGCATCTTCTATAACAATTTTTGTCGCCTTAGGCAGAATTATAGTAGCTTTTTCGGAGCCTTCTATCATTTTTGAATTACCAGAAATTGTAGTAACATTTGCTTTTCTTCTTAGCAAGTTACAAACATATTTCTCGTCTTTAAATATAGCATGGATTGTTCCACTATCAATTACACAAATATCCTCGTGATTGGTCATTGATTCAAATAAAATTTGAGGCATTTTCATATTTTCTTAAATAAGAAATAAAATAAGTATTAACTCATGGTACATTACATAAATTTTATTTATTTACATTGACTGGAAAAATACAAACATCATATTTAATACAAAAAAAAAAGAAAAATATTTACATATTATTTGTCCTATCAATATTCATATTTTTGTCTCAAAAATTAAAGAAATCAGTTACATCCAAATGCATAGGTTCAATATTATCTTCAGAGATAAAATTTGTCTCTGGATTATTTTCTGCCCTTTTTAACGATGCCTGATATAGCTGAACCAGACGTTTTGACGACCGTCAAGTCCGCAACTAGTGCCCCACACCTCCACATCTATGACATACACTTTCTGAATTATTCTTCGGTAAAGCTTCTGGCTTTTTACCCTGCCTTTTATATTGTTGATCATTTTTCGGTGCCAGCCGAGTATCATGATTAAAATTCCTTCTTTGACCACGACCACGACTGGGGCCATGACCTCTTTCTCGTTGGTTAGAATTTGCCTGATTTACTTCAGGGAGTGGCAAAGAACCAACTGGCCGACTATCATGATTTTTCATTAATAGTTCATTATGTCTTTCAGCAATAAGAAGGTGAGAAAGTAATTCAAAATATTTTTTAAATTTTTTTTCGCGATATTGCTGCTGCAGGAGCATATTCGCGGGTGAAAATGTGGAGTATGCCTTTTCAAGTTTATCTTGCTCAGTGATCACTTCTCCGCATAAATTTAACTGAGCTATAATTCTAAATAGAGTAGAATTATATTCAGTTATATTTTTGAAATCCATTAATCTCAGATTTAGTCAATCATGACGAGCTTGTGGAAGCATGACCAACTTCAGGTGGTCATATCTTTCTTTTAAATTTTTTCACAATTTAAGGGGGTCTTTTAATGTGAGATATTGTAATTTTAGTCCCTCGTCAAGATGGTGATGGAGAAATATCATGGCTTTAGCACGGTCTTGATTGGATGTCATATTGTCATCTTTAATGGTGTCTGTCAGACCCATTGATTCTAAATGAATTTCGGCATCAAGTGCCCATGATGAGTAGCCTTTTCCAGAGATATAAAGAGTAGTAAATTCAATTTTGGAAATATTTGCCATTTTATAAAAATAAAATTAAATAAAACTCTTACCACTTTTGTTACCTTGAAAAATTAGCCGGAGCCTCGTGCTGATAACGTGTTATAAAATATTCTATATCTTAATGAAATAGAGCAGAAGAAAAAAAAACGTTACATTGTCTTCTCCGTTATTCTTTCTTCCTCGGTTTTTCCTTTTTTACTCTCTCCGCTTTATTTCATTAAGATATAGAATATTTTATAACAATAATAACTTTAATATTTTTTAATTTTTAATAGTAGGCAACACAAATGATTATCCTCCATGCCTCTCTATTGCATCATTTCTCTCTTCTGATACGATTTAGAAATTTAAATTTGTATCATTTTCTCTACACAAACTGACAAAATAAAGCAACATAGAAAAAAAATATCTCCTGTTATTTCTGAATGAACTAAGTTCTGTACACTTGAGCTATATTTATACAAGTAAGGAGCATCTCTATTGTAACTAAATATACAGGTGTCTATTTCTAATTTGTCTACTAACCTAATAGGATAATTACAAAGAAAAAAAAGAAATAATATGTATAGAATGGGGCTCATCTGTTTGAGGACACAAAATGAGACCCATCCGAAAGTCTACTCTTTGTAAGCCCAAAAATATATTTGTCAAAGAGGCACAAAATCAGTAGAAAAAACCTTCAAGAAACTCTGAGACAAATAGCCATAGCCTAGCTTCATGTCCCATAGCCATAGATGAATTTCTCAAATCCAAAACAAATTAGTATTACCTTTTCGCTTCTGAATTTTTAATTTGATTGTGACTAAAGATAGACAATTAATATTATTTATGCAATTTATTACATGAGTCTTTAGAAGAAATTCGAACAATTCTGTCTTAAATCAAAATGACCAATGTAGAAATTGTGTTGCGCATCGAATCTTGCTACTATTTTTGTTTTATTAATATTGTGTAAATACGATTATATGAGCATTTTCTAATCAGTTAAACCAAAAATCAAACTATTAAGGACCAAGAATCAACTAATCAACAATCGATTATAAATATCTTATTAGTTTGCTTATTACTTTAGCGTATTCACAAACCAAAAAATTAAAAAAATGAATTGATAATAAATAAAATCGGATCGAATCGATCGATGTGCACCTTACAATTAGATTCTATAGTATATTCTAATATAACACCACTTCATTATAATAGTTAATTGTTTTCTCAAAATCGATTCTTGTGTAATTTTTTTTTCTATATCTACTTTTTTATCTATAACAATAATCATCTTTATAAAAAAGTAAGTTTGAGTTGGATGAAGAGTTTAGTGATTTATTGTTTATCCAAATAGATCTAACTTATATTACTCGAAATAATATAAGACAAGTCAAGTCATAATCCATTTATTAGTTCAATATTTTAAGAGATAATTTCAAAATAGTTTAGACTAGAAATATAAATAGGCTCCTTAGCTATAGTTAATTTAATTACGATTCATAGCTATAGGTTAGAAGTAGGAGAGAGGCGAGCGACGTCTGGGAGAAAGAGGAAAGAGACACAATTGATTTGTACATCTGGTCGATAATTGTATCACGGATGCAATTGATATAATTGATTTATATAATAAATTAGCTACTAAAAGGAGGAGAGAGGCGAGTGAAATTGAGAGAGGGCAGAGAGAGGCGAGCGACATCCGGGAGAGAGAGGAGAGACACATCTAATTTGTATATTTGATTGATAATTGCATCATGAGTACAATTGATTTCTATAAAAAAATTAGCTACTATAAGAAAGAGAGAGGCGAGCGAGATTGGGAAAGGAGGAGAGAGGTGAGCGAAATTGGGAGAGGAGGAGAAAGGCGAGCGAGATTGAGATAGGAGAAGAGAGGCAAGCGAGAAAAGGGCAACAGAGAGGAGAGATGTTAATTGTATTTGTATATATATGTTGGATGATTATATATATATATATATATATATATATATATATATATATATATGTAACTAGTATGTATATATGTATGAATGAATACAATTGTATGAATGAATACAAATTTATCAATGAATATAATTGTATCAGCGAATACAAATTGTACCAATGTTGTATCAAGTTCGAATGATTAACAAAATATAATTTGTATCAATTAGTACAATTATATCAATGTTGTATTTCGTAACAAATTACATTTGCATTCATGTGAGTTTGTATACATATGTTGCCATGTGTGTTTGTATTTTGTATCACTGAAAGAGAGCACTCATCTATTGCCACGTGTAGTTGTATTTGTCACCTTGTATATATATATATATATATATATATATTGTATCACTAAAAAATATATGTATAATTAACTGTTATCATTATATTTGTATTATGACTATTAACATTTATATTTATATCATTAGGTGTTACTATTTGTATCTGTATTAAGTGAGAAAGGAGGAGGCGTGCAAGAGAGAAAAAAGAAAGAGAGGCAAACAGTGAGAGTGAGGGCAGAGAGTGAGGAGAGAAGCGAGTGAGAGTGCAGAGGGGGACAAAGAGAGGCGACGCGGGGGGGAGGGGGGGCAGAGAGAGGAGAAAGGCAAGAGAGATAGGAAAAAAATTATTTTTAAATGTTAACTATAGCTACAAATTGTAATTCTTTCAAACTATTATGATGTATAGTCAATGTATATCAAATATTTATCTTATTACGAAATTTTTCCATATTTTAGTCTAACTCTTGCAATATTTCCTACAATGAGATATTACAAGTATAACTTACATAAATCCTATATGTAAGGAGCAAATTACATTTTATCCTTACCCTTTTTCAATTTACAAAAAAAAATTAAATTTGCCACATCCGAATACATTAATTGTGATACATTAGACAGCTTGACTGTTTTGTTTAAAAAGAAAATTAAAGATAAAATTAAATGTCAGTTCCACAAATAACGCAAAAGAAATTGATATCAATCTCTCCCAAAACTTTAGGAACTTCAAACAATTCAAATTTAAAATTCTCTTCTCCCTAATCTATCCCAAATAGTAATAATTTTTCTTCTTCATCCATTTTTTCCTTTCAGTTTTCCTAAATTCTCTTCTCCTAATCTATCCCAAAAGATGGAATTTTTTTGATCATATACTTCATACCCTGCATTAACGAAATTTATATTTAAATTTGAAGCAGTTATATATCAAGTATAGAACCATACAAATGATACATAGAATTTTATAATTCACAGACCTAGGGTTATGTATCAAGAATAACCCTAGGTTTCTTAATGATACTAGATGAATGTATCTGATACTAAATTGTACTTAAATTTGCAGTAGTTATGTATCAATTACAGAATCATACACATGATACATAAAATTTTATGACTCACGGACAGGATTATGTATCAAAAATAACCCTACGTTTGTGAATGATATTAAATGAATGTATCTGTTACAAACTTTTACTTATATTTGAAATAATTATGTATCAAGTATAAAATCATACAAATGATACATATAATTTTATGATTGACATACTTAGGCTTATGTATTAATCTTATGTTTGTGAATGATACTAGTTGAATGTATCTGATACTAACCTGTACTTAATTTTGCATCATTTATGTATCTAGTACAAAATCATACACATGATACATAAAATTTCATGATTGACTGACTTAGGGTTATGTATCAAAAATAACTCTAAGTTTGTGAATGATACTAGTTGAATGTATCTAGTACCAAATTTTACTTAAATTTAAAGAAGTATATATCTAGTACAGAACCATACACATGATATATGAAAATTTATTATTCAAAAACTTAGGGTTATGTATCAAAAGTAATATTTGAACACGATACATTACATTATAAGTTGTAATGTATCATAATTCATGATTTAAAAAATAAAAAACCACCAAATACATTAAAAATCAAAACCTAAGGTAAAGAAAGACTTTCCCATAAAATTACAGATCCAACTTTTCTACCCTTTTTTTTTGGGGGGGGGGGGGAGGGGGGGTTTCCACATTAAAATTAGAAGAAGAATATACATGTACTTCTTCGACTTTTCCTTATCAACATTTAGATTCGCCATTGCTAATTGATGTAATTGATCATGCACTTGTTTGAATTTTTTTTCAGTCCAACACTCGTCATCAGAATCATAAACACTATTAATAGTAGCTACATTTAACTTGATAATACCAATTCTAAAAGAAGGAGTATCATCAATTTGTATCAGGACTTTAAATATGAAAAAACAAAAAGACAAAACTGAACCGTAAGTTGAAGAAAAGGAAAAACTACCTATTGAGGAAGTTAATATAAATTGACTGAAGAGAGAACTAATAAGAATTTCAAATTTTTAATTAACTGCAAAAATTGTGGGAGCAAAGAAAGGAAAGAAAGAAAAAATTTTATCTCTAAAATGCTCTTGATGTAAGTGCTGCTAACGTGCGTCGTAGTGGGTATGGAAAAAAAGGAGACGACGAGGGAGGCCAAGAAATGAGCTAACAACTTCAACTAGAAGCATAATCAGTCACAAAGAACTTGGCTCACAACTGAAAGAACTTTGTGAGCAGGCAAGAGAAACATCAAGCAATAATGGAAGCCCTATAATGAAGATGAGTGAATACATTGGAACATCAAGGTTGATTCGAAGGTGTATTAATTGAAGCCCAGAGGAAAGTCAGAGTCACCTGCAAAAAGATCTTGAAGAGCCAGAAGCAAAAATACCAGCAACTAGTATAGTGCCAAATACTGTTTCATTGGTTACTGTAGATCCCAAATCTGCAGGAGCAGAATTTGGGAAAACAAAAGAGTGAGTTGAAGCCAGATATGGAAGGTAATAAAGTTCCATAGGTGAGTCTTTTTGTTGGAAATAGGGTTGCAAGTAATGGAATGCCTTTGAGTTATATTACACCTGAAGTGGTAAATAGTTGTATCATAATGAAGTTAGATGGAAAAGAGCAGGAGAAAGAAGAGGAAAAATGGAAACATTCTCTAATTCTATTTGTCATTGGTGAACTGCCTGGGTACAATTATATGAAGAGGTTTATTACACAAAACTTGACTATAGTGGTGAGTCCTGATTTGTATTACCATGATGAGGGATATTATGTAGTGAAATTTCAATCAGAGCTAGATATGAAGGAGATACTATTTGCAGGGCCTTATAGTACTAACAACAAACCTATGATACTGAAGCAATGGAACTCCAATCTCGATTTTAAGGCAGAGTTCTTAACTGAAATTCCACTCCGGATTACCTTTCCAAAGTTACCTCTAAACTGTTGGGGATCTGATTCATTGAGCAGAATTGTAAGTGTCATAGAAGTTCCAGTGTTTACGGATGAAGCACTACAAAACAAATCAGGATTTCGTATGCTAGAATGTTAATTGAGGTTGATATCACAAAGCCAATCCCAAATGAGATAACGGTCATGGATGCACATGGGAAGTCATTTCAACAAGTGATTGCATTTGACTTTAAGCCAGAGTATTGTGAAGAGTGTATGATGATAGGCCATTATTGTCACAAGCAACAATTCAAACAACTTGACCAAACAAGACCAAAACAGCATTAACATCCCCCAAAACAGAAACAGGTGAAAGCTAAATGGTTACCTAAAGACACTGGTTTTCAAGAACCAATCATGATACCGGAGAAACAATAGGCAGCCAATTTAGTGCAACCACATCACCCAAAAACTGAGGAGTTCATAACAGTGACTAACAGAGGTAAGCAACAAATTAGAAGTACTGAAACTACATCAGGCAGTGCTAGTGTGAAAAGCTATGCTCAAGCTATAACGGTTCCTATGACAAATGTGAAGTATTACAACCCACAACTGTTGTGTTGGCATCCACTCTACTTCCTGATGAAGGAGGTGGCACCTCCTCTAATAGTTAAATGTCTTGGTTAGTATGGAATATTAGAGGTATGAATAAGAAGTATAAGCAAATGAAACTGAGTACTTATATTAAAGGTAATCATATAAAATTTGTTGGCTTAATAGAGAATAGAGTAAAGGAGAATAAGGCAGTAGCTATAGCATAAACAATAGTTCCTAGCTGGAGTTTAATACACAACTATACAAGTGCCCAGAATGGAAGAATATGGATAATGTGGGATGATAATAAGGTTGAAGTTGCAGTGGTTAATCAAGAAGCTCAATATATTCACTGTAATATGTCAAGTAGAGACAAGAAGATAGACTTTTGTATGACTGTGGTGTATGGATTTAATACAATTGATCAGAGGAAAGCTTTATGGAAAAAATAAGATATCTGGCAACTCAATGTACCAAACCTTGGTTGATGTGGGGAGATTTCAATGCATTATTGCATAACCAAGATAGATTGTATGGTGCTCCTTTAACAAGGATTGAAACTAAGGACTTTGCTGAGTGTGTGTAGGATTTGTTCTTAAATAAACTGATGTGGAAAGGGGATTACAACTATTGGTCTAATAGACAACTTGGTGTAGACAGAATCTATAGCAGGTTGGACAGGGCAATGGGTAATAATGATTGGATGATGCAGTTTGGACAATTGATATTAGAATACAGGTTGCCTCATATATCAGATCACTCTCCAATGCTACTAGATGTAAAAATGAACTCATGTAACATTAAAACTCTTTTCAGATTCTTCAATGTATGGTCAAGTCATGAGAAGTTTGTGCCTACAGTTCAAAGAATTTGGTCAGGTAGAATTCATGGTAATAAACTAAGCTACATATGGGGAAAACTAAAGGATCTGAAGCCACATTTCAAAATGATGAATGAGAGAAATTATAAAGGAGCTATTGAGAGGACCCAAATTATCATAAACACCTTAAAGACTACTTAGATGAACTTGTCCTCACACTATACTGAAGATTTGACTTTAGAAGAGAAAGAGCTGTTGATTTAACTAGAGAAATGGACTAATATAGAGGAGAGTATTAATCAGCAAAAATCAAGGGCTATGTGGATAAAATTGGGAGACTCAAATAACAAGTATTTTAGAGCAATGATTAAGAAGAGGAGATATAAGAAGCAGATTGTAGAACTTTTTTAAATGGAGCAAAACTGGTGGAACCTACTGCAATACAAGAGAAGATCATTGCTTTTTATCAATCTCTAATGGGAACTACTCTAACTAGTACTATTGCAGTAAATAAGGTCAGGGTGTGCAAAAATCGAACAGACCAATAAAGCGAACCGAAAAAAATATTATTAGGTTATTGCTATTGGGATATTGGGTTAATGGGTTCTTAATGGTTTTATAAAAAAAATTATCGGGTTATCGATCCATTATCGATTTTTAGTATTAGATTATTGGGTAAACCGATAACCTATTAAGACAATAGTATTGTACTACTTTACTCTTCATAAATATTAAATATTAATAATAATTTAACATAATAGTATGCTACAGTCTTCAAGGTACTTCTACTTCACACTAGGCCACTTTAGTCTTTACACAAAACCTAAAGATTAAAGTAAAAATTAAGATTGTTCAAGATTGTCTTGTTTGACTGCTTGGTTTTAGTTTTAGTTTTAGTTTGTAATTGTAGTTTTTTCAAGTTCATAAACGTATGTAATTTTACTAACATCAGAAATTTCATATTATCTTTTGGTTGTAACATGTAATTGTAGCCTTCGTACTACATATACTTTTATTGATGCAATTTTCTCATTATCTTTTTTATTTCAGTATATCAAAGCATTTACATGCTTACCAAAAAATATTAGAGAAGTGTGAAGTCATATATTTATTTTATGAGCATTTTCTTATTGGGTAAATCAAAAATTGAACTGTTAACGATTAAAACCGATAAACCGAAAATCCATAAAAAATATCTTATTGGGTTGTTATTGGTTTAGCATATTTAAAAACCAAAAACTGATAAATCAAACTGATAATACATAAAGCCGAACCGAACCGACCGATCCACACCCTAATTATGAAAGCAGGTTCAACCCTGACTCATTCTCAACAACTGAATATGTGCGAAGATGTATCTGACAAGGAAATATATGATGGATTTTGCTCAATAGGTGATGATAAAGCTCCAAGTGTAGATGAATATAATGTTGTATTCTTTAAAAAAGCATGGCCAGTGATCAAGTATGACATAAATGATGTTGTAAAGGAATTTTTCAATACTGGTAAGCTATTCAAAATTGTAAATTGCATTACAGTTACTTTGTTACCTAAGGTGCCAAATCCATCTAACATTAGAGAATATAGGTCCATTGTTTGTTCTACTATCTTGTACAAAATCATAGCTAAAGTGATGGCAAATAGAATTCAAAGGGTAATAGTTATATTGATATCAGAAAATCAGGCTGGATTTATCCTAGGGAGAAAAGTGGCAGATAATATCATTCTTGCACATGAGTTAGTTAAAACTTACATCAGGAAGAATATTTCACCTAGGTGCATGGTCAAGGTGGATATCCAAAATGCTTATGATATTGTTGATTGGAAGTACTTAGAGCAAGTAATGGCAGGCTTGAGGTTTCCTATCAATTTTACAAATTGGGTTATGAAGTGTGTCTCTACTGTGTCCTATCCCATACTGATCAATGGAGAATTGACAAAACCATTCAAGGCAGCTAGAGGACTCAGGCAAGGGAATCCAATGTCTCCCTTCTTGTTTGCTATAGATATGGAGTATTTGAGCAGGAATTTAAATGATCCTTCTAATCACAAGCAATACAAATATCATCCTAGGTGCAGCAGACTTAGGATTACTCATCTGAGCTTTGTAGATGACCTCCTCATGTTTGCAAAAGGAAGTCAAGCATCTGTATAATTGCTGCATGAGAAGTTCTCAATATTCACAGCAGCTTTAGGATTACAAGTAAATCTGGCTAAAAGTGCTATATATTTTGAAAGGGTGTCTAGACAGGAAATGAGCCAAATTCAGCAGGCACTAGGCTATAATCATGGAGAGTTGCCTTTTAGATACCTTGGAGTGCCACTATCAATCAAAAAACTCAGCATTGTCTAGTGGTAAACTACTGATTGATCGAATTGTAGCAAAAATTTCATCTTGGACAGCCAAAAAGCTATTCTATGTGGGGAGAATGCAACTAGTTAAAAATGTGATCTTTGAGATCCAAGCTTATTGGGCTCAACTGTTTGTCTTTCCCTTTAAAGTGATGAAAACAATTGAAGTCTATTGCAGAAGCTATATCTGGTTAGAAACAAATGAGATCACCAAAAAGGCACTTGTTTCATGGGAGAAAATGTGTACACCAAAGGTAGATGGAGGATTAAACTTGGTGAGCTTAAAGATGTGGAACAAAGCCACAATTTTAAAGATGTGTTGGGATATAGAGCAGAAACAAGACAGACTATGGATTAAGTGGATCTATAGTTACTATATCAAAGGGCAGAGCATGGACGAGCTTAGTGTACTTGCCCAAGCATGTTGGATGGTTCGAAAGATATTTGGAGCTAAGGGCATGTTGCACTTGTTACAGAATGGAGCCGTTGGAAAGAGGAGTATGCTACGACAAGCCTATAATCAGATGCTTGGAAGCTACCCAAAGGTAGAATGGAGAAGTTTGATATGTCATAGTTCAGCAAGTCCTAAAGCTATATTCACACTATGGTTGCAAACAAAAAACAGACTTCTCACGACGGATAGATTGCTGAAATGGAGAATGCAAGTGGATCCTATGTGTGTTATATGCCGATAAGAACAAGAAACAAGAAATCACTTGTTCTTTGAATGTATGTTTGCTAATCAACTATGAAAAAGACTACTTCAATGGATAATGATAGATCAACCTCAATGTTCTAACTGGAATACAAATCAACAATGGATCATATTGAAGACCAAGGGGAAAAGTAACCAAGCACTAATCTACACTGAATATATATTATGCAATCTGGAAAGAGAGAAATGCAAGAGTGTTTGAGAAGCAAGAAAATGCGATGGAGAATATAGCGCGACGAATTGCTTGTGTATGTTGTGTTCAAGCTACTGTACCGGCCAAGCTATTCTTAGATAGATGTAGCTTTTAATTTCGTATTTGAGTCCTAGCTAAAACGTTGTCTCATTGATGAGCTAGTAGTGTATTGTTGGCTCAGGTTTGTAACTCTCATTTTGGTGATTAATAAAATTACTAATTACCAAAAAAGGAAGAAATTGGAGGAATAGAAAAAATGAAGAGGGAAACATGGGTTTAGAGCAGTGTTTTAAAAGGCGGGGGCGAAAGGCGAGGCGTAAGCCTCGAGACACAGAGCGTAAGTCCCATGGATCTACGGGGCATACATCTCATTTATATTCAATTTTATAATTTTTTTATTTAGAAAATAAGCAAAAATAAAACTTCCAATGATTTTACAAGTAAATTTTAATAAATAACCAATAATGTAGAAAAAAGTATCATTATTATTATTTGAGAAAGGTATTCATAATTAATGATATAGAGAAAAGTATTATAATTACTATTTGAGAAAGGTAACAACTAATAACAACATAAAAAAATGATGATGGCCAAAATAATCTTTAAGATAAAATTATCATTCTTCTTTAGATTTATTAGTTCTACTCACCCTCAATTAATATTTGCACTGATTATTATTTATATATTTTAAAGCAGAAGAAAAATAAAAAGTGTAAGACTAATGACAAAAAATGAGTAAAGCTGTCTCAGAAACATAGTGCTATGAAAGATCAATTCTATCAATTTCAGACAAGAATATCTAAAAAATTATTTATAGCAATTTCATTTTCTATACGAGTTTATTTATACATTTTATAATAGATCACTATAACCTGAAAAAACATACCAACATAAAATATAAATATCATTACACCAATAATTAAAAAATATGATTTAAAGTAAAAATGGATTAAAAAATAAAAAAAAACAAAACATTAACGTCCGGGGAGTACATTTTTACGCCCGAGGCTTACGTTTTTATGTCTAAGGCTTACGCCCCAAATTCTAGGACTTACGCCTTATAGATCTACGCCTTCAATTTACGCCCCGGGGCGTTTTTGACACGCCCTGCTCTAGGGTTCACCCCGAAAATGTTTTTTAAAACACTGGTTTAGAGGAGAGAGAAGGAGTGTATCTGATGAAATTGAATTTTGAATTAAAAGGAGGAGTTTTTGAAATATTTTAAAATGGTAGAAAATAATAGAATATGGTAAACAAATATGTGTAGATAGGTAGTTTTTCGAAAAAATTACTTGGGTGAATACTTTTTAATAGATAATTACTGATTTTAGCGATACTTTTTATTTATTACCATCTATAGCAATATTATGATATATCTGTCATGTATTAAAAGTGAATTATGCATGCAATATAAATGTATTATAAGTGTTTTAAAATATGTTATGCATGTTTGATAAGAAATTGACACAATGTATTACAAGTGTATTTAAGTGTGTGATAAATATATTATTAATGAATAAAACTTGTATTATATGAGTTTTATAAATTATTCTCGATAATTTATATTAAAACTATATTATAAATGAACAATTAAAAAAAATTATTATTATAAATAATAAATATTTTTTTAATATAATATATTTACGTAAGTTTCCTAATTTTTCGATATTACAACACTAATTTCGGCCAGTATACGTCCAAATTCTAAGGCCCTCTCACGAGTTCAACTTTTTTAGCTCCTTCTGGACTCCAATATGCAGCCTCTGTCAGTGAATACACCTTCATGATTCAAACGTACAATCTATAAGTTACTTGGAAGTTAAAATTAAGATATTTTGAATTTGATTATTAAGATTTATAGATTGAGATATTTAAATCTAAATATAAATTATTACTTTTATATTTAAAAACTGAATAATTAAAATTATTTATTTTCAATATATGACTATATGCATACTTTATCTTATTAAACACAATCAACATACAATTCAAATAAAATTAGGAACAAGTCGGCAAGTGTTCTTTTTAGGAGATATCACATGTAAAACAAAAGTTGAACAAGTCGGCAAGTAGTACTTTGAATAAGACAAAATCAATTGTTACATCCGTGGACAAAAATTAAGTATAAATCATGTTCTAATTTATCTTAAGTATATAGGTTCAGACTAATATGAAAGAAGGCAAAATATGGATTTAATTAATTATTAACTTTCAAACGCATTCGTTAATTATGTCTTTCACACACTATCTCTTTCGACTTCAAATAATATTCAGATCAATTTGTGCACAGGCTTTAATTTATTCAAATCTTACTTTTGAAATTTCATTTAGTATTTGCAAACACAGTTAAAACTTTTTTATAGGCGGCTCTCAAGACAGTGACTTAGAAATTAATTTAAAGACATGTGAACAAGAAGAGAATAATACAAAAGCATAAGCTAATCAACGGCACAATCTCTTTTTAAGTGCAATAATAATGAATCAATCAACTACAGTAAACGTACAACACCGTTTTTTAGAAACGGTCGATTAATTATCCGTTTGAATTAACTTATAGATTGTTGAAAATAATTTATAAGTTATTTTTAATTTTTTTTAAATATTTAACTAATTAATTTAAAATTATTTTATATTTAAAATAAATCCAATAAATAAATAAATTTATTTGATTGAGCTTATTTAAAATAAAAATATTATAAATCGAAAATAGGACACCTTCCATTTCATTCGCTTCTTCATGAATCGTAGGACCCCACCTACCCCACTACCACCACTTATCTCCTCGATCCCCTCAATCCTCACTCACCGATGTAAGGCCATCTCCGATTCATGTCAAATTTTGTATCAAATATTATATTTAATGTAAAATTGAGTGTAAAATTATTTCAATTCATATTAAATTTTGCATCAAATTTAATGTGTAAATAGTGTAGTACCACATTATTTATCACATCAATTGTCTTTTATTATTATTTTATTATACCATACTTTTAATTAAATGTTATATAAATTGGTATGTTTTAATTAAAATATTTTATTAGGTTTACGTAATATATTTATAATATTAATTTTAGATTAAAATTTTAATTTTTTTATATATTATTTTCCTTTGCTTGAATATTTTTAAAATTAAATTTATATTAATTCTACTATAAATTTGAATTGGAGATAAGTACGATTAACCTTGACAAAAATTAATTATGCAAAACTATAAATTGGTGAATATATTAACTTCATGTATTATAATGCACAATATGATAATTGAGGATGAGCGTGATCTTAACGTACCAATTCAAGATGCTTTAGATGGTTCAACTCCAACGGTAGAAATGACAGTAAATAAAAATTATCGATTTTAATAATTTCTTGCTCGACATAAAAAAATTAAGAACAAAGAAGCTTATTTTGAACCACGTAATGCATTAATAAATCATTTATGGGAGCACCATAGTGATCTTGAAAGTTGAATATTCATGTAGAACTTAAAATAAAATTTTCAATTATGTAATGTTTATTTAATTATATTTCTCTAATGATTTCACTTTTATTTGTGTTATTTATTATTACGTATAATATGTAATATTTGCTAGCAATTTATATTATTTAAAAAATTATGATATAAAATAATTTTATATTAAACAACTATAATTTGTAACAATATGAAAATTATGTAGAGAATGTTTTTTAGAAAGAATTTTGTTTTATGAAATAAGAAAATATAAATAAAACAAGAAATAGTAATATAATAAATAAAAGAGAGCTTCTTCTTTTTTTTTTATGTAAAATTTGGTATAGTGGGTTGGAGTTGTGCAAAATTTGGTGCTAGGATTGGAGATGAAGAGAAAATTTATTGTTGGTAGGATGCATAAAAATAATATATAAATTGAATACATTAATAATATTAATATTAATTATACTTACATTAATTAATTGCATGTATCATATAATTTTTTTTAAAATGTTAATTTATAAAGATAAATAAAGATATTCTTTATAAATATAATGAAAAAATTGTAAAAAAAGATTTTGAGGGATAATTGAGTCTTTGACCATACTAATGCATGCATTAAATCTTCTTACATTACTCATACATATTAGTAATATTCTCCTCAATACACAATAAATTGTATACATAGGTTGAAAAAATGTATCAAATATGTTAATATTAATACACAAAATTAATATATGCATTATTTTTTCTAATACACTCTTTAATAAAACTATTCACTTTTAAAAAATTAAAAAATATTTTATCCTTAATTAAATGTCTTAAAGAAGGAAATTATTTTTTAATAATATAAAATTCTATATTGAAACAAGGATATTTTGAATGGAAAAAAATTGTTTTTTCTTTATTATACTCTATATAACATCATTTATTTAGAAATAAAATAAAATAAATAAAAACTATCACTTTTTAAAATGAAAAGATAAGGTGAACCTCTAACCATATATTTTGGATCAAATTTATAAAATTTATCTTTAAATTTCTATTTAATCATAGATTTTGAATCAAAGTTTTGAAATCTATTTTCAAATTTCAAAATTTGGTTCACATTGGTTTTTCTTTAAAGAAATTTCATTTCCACTCATAGTTACATGTTCAATCACAATTTTAGAATTCAAATGTATAAATTTCAATTTCAAAATCTATTAGTAATGTTAATTTTTTTTTCATAATATTATCAAGTTTAACAAATAGATTTTAATACTCCCTTCATTCTAAATTAAGTAAATTTGTGAGATAATGAAAATATGAAATGGAGGGAGTAATAAGCAAAACTAAAAAAATATTAATCTTTCACAAACTCAAAAAGTAAAAATCATTTGGCGTATGTTAAGACACTAGAGCATTTTTATCCCCCCAATTTCTAGCTCTCTATTACCCTCACTTCCCCTTTAAAGCACCCACTCACTTTCATGCTCTGTTTCTTCATCAAGCATTAGAGCATGGAAAAACTCACCTTTTGTCTTCTCCTCTGCGTCTTTTTCCTTTCCCTTTTCTCCTCCATTGCAGGTAACAACTCATTTTCTTTAATTTTTTCTCACTAACTTTACATAAACATAATTATCTGTCTTAATTTAACTTTTTATTTTTTTATTGTGCATTTGCAGATGGTGGTTCAATTGGGATAAACTATGGCCGTGTAGCTAACAATTTGCCATCAGCAGTGAAAGTTACAGCGCTGTTGAAATCTCAAGATGTTGAGCGTGTGAAGGTCTACGATACTGACCCGGCTGTGCTCAAAGCTCTTTCTGGATCCGACATTAAGGTTACTGTAAATCTGCCTAACGAGCTTCTCTACAATGCTGCGAAGCGCCAATCTTTTGCTTACTCATGGGTGCAGAAAAATGTTGCTGCTTATTACCCATCAACCCAAATCGAAACCATTGCTGTTGGAAATGAAGTTTTTGTTGACCCACATAACACGACCCGTTTTCTTGTACCCGCCATGAAGAACATTCATCAGGCTCTTGTTAAGTATAATTTCCATGACAAAATCAAAATTTCTTCTCCTGTTGCTCTCAGCGCCTTGCAGAACTCTTACCCGTCTTCGGCCGGGTCATTCCGATCCGAATTGATCGAACCCGTGATTAAACCCATGCTGGATTTCCTCCGGCAAACTGGATCTTACCTTATGGTGAACTGTTACCCGTTTTTCGCTTACGAGTCGAATTCCGATGTCATTTCTCTTGATTATGCACTGTTCCGTGAAAACCCCGGTGTCGTTGACGCCGGTAACGGACTCCGTTACTTCAGTCTATTTGATGCCCAAATCGACGCCGTTTTTGCTGCATTGTCGGCTTTGAAGTACAACGATATCAAAATGGTCGTATCAGAAACTGGATGGCCATCCAAAGGAGACAACACCGAAATCGGCGCTTCCGTCGACAACGCCGCGTCGTACAACGGAAACCTCGTCCGGCGAATACTCGTCGGTGGTGGTACTCCTTTAAGACCGAAAGAAGACCTCACCGTCTTCCTCTTCGCACTTTTCAACGAGAACAAAAAGCCAGGTCCTACTTCTGAGAGAAATTTCGGGTTGTTCTACCCGAATGAGCAAAAAGTTTACAACATACCATTGACAATGGAGGGTTTAAAGCATTACGTCGACCGACGGTCACCGGTGGCTGGCGACCAGAGAACGCAGAAGGGCGGGAAGGGGAATGTGTCAGGACAAACATGGTGCGTGGCGAGTGGAGAAGCGGGGAAGGATCATCTACAAGCAGCTCTAGATTACGCTTGTGGTGAGGGCGGAGCTAATTGCCGTTCGATTCAACCAGGGTCGACGTGTTACAATCCTAACACATTAGAGGCTCATGCTTCATTCGCTTTCAATAGTTATTATCAGAAAAAAGGACGTGCGATGGGTTCGTGTTATTTCGGTGGAGCTGCCTACATTGTTCATCAACAACCTAGTAAGTAGCATATCTTTTAGTTCATCTTAAAAAAATTATTTAATTTTAAAATGAATTTCAATCCCACAAATATTAAAAAATTATTTTAAATCACAAATTTCGTGGTAGTAGGAAATATTAATTTTCTCATTAATAGTAACTTGCGTGTTGGATTTTGCGTTTTTCATCCTCGATTATTGTGACACGTTTGACTTATGGTTCGAGGTATAATGGTTGAAGGTAAATTTAATGTGTGGCGCATTTTAAGGGATGAATTTGCTAACGTGTACTTGGTAAAGGGCCCCACATATAGGTAATTTATTTTTCGTTTTGAGAGGTCTAGAGTTGCCGTCTCCGAATAGATGAATTTAGTCAGAATTTTAATATGAATATGCATTGACTGAAAAAATAAATAAATTATTTTTCACAGATCCATAGAACTAATGTGTTAGATAGTGAGCTCGGGTGAGTTCGACGAAAGATATCCTATATAAAATTAGTTGAGTTTGGCTCAAATTGATTCTAACAACACAATTATATAAAAAAACGTATTAGGATTGTTTGATGATTTATGTTTTTCAGTTCATCTTTTCCAATATCTTACTGATTCAATGGAGATTCGTGGATGGTCAAATATTTATTATCTATTTTAAGCCATAAAGTTCTTAAAGTCAGTCAAAAATGAAATTTCCAATTTTTTTTGTCATTTTCTTTGACCATGAAAATCACTTTTATATTTCTTGTATTTTAACTAAATTCTCAAACTACCCTTTTTATTTTTTAAACTCTAAAATTCATATTATTTTCCTTATTTAAGCACTTTTATCCAAATAATCAACTTAAGCCTATCGAAACGGGGTCAAAAGATTTAGGTTTGGTACGTTAAAGTTGAGAATAAAGCATTTTCTTTGAATACATTATACATCCTGGGTGCTTTTTGTAGATCAATATTTTCTTTTAGTGGTACTTGAAAGTCACTGGTCGTGTTTTGCACATTACAATACACCCACTCAATTTTTATTCTATGTTTCACTTTGTCTTTATTTATTTATTTATATTTTAGGTAACACATCTTTTTATTAATCTTTTGTTTGCAGAGTATGGACACTGTGCATTACCAACTGAAGAATGAGAAGGAAGTAGAAGAATAGACTGAATTTTGATAGCAGTAGCCAAGCTTTAATTTATTGTAGCTACTTTCAGTTCAGACTATTCATTTTTATTATTTTTAGTAACTTTAGCAATGTCTTTGTTCTTCTAGTGATATTGCTTTCCTTTTTGTAATTGTGTTGACATCAACTTACTAGCTATATTAGTATTTGTTACTATATTTTGGCTTTTCTGTTCATAAAAAATATGCAATTTCATTTCTAATACTTTCTCTGTCAAACATTTTTTACATGACAATATTCTACTAGTGGCAGTTCAAGAAAGATCACAGTATCCTGATTAACCTGTGATCTTAACCATGACATTCTTATGACTATGTTATAAGAGCATGTCATTATCGATAAATATAAAGTTTAATTTCAAATATTTTCTAATATAGAAAAAAATAACATAATTCTTTTTAGAATAAGATTGAAAAAGAAAGAGTGGTTAATGAAATATAATTAGTCAAACTTATTTGCAAATGCCAAAAAGCAAGAACTAATGTCAAGTCTTTTGGCTTTGGGGTTATAAAGCAAACAGTTGCAAAGATGATGGCTTTGCCACTTGCAATAAGGATTAATAATGAATTTAGAGCTCCTTTAATTTTGAAATACTTTTTGAGTGTCTTTTAATTTCTTTGGTGATAAAGGCGGGATAATTTATCTCATGATTAACAATATAGTATTGGAATAAGTTATTTTTTTAATGTGGGTGGAATAGTAATTTTAAAATAACTTATTTGAGATGAAATATGTAAAATAATAAAAATATCTTTCTTAAATTCTTTTTTATACACCACTTTTATATTTATGTATATTAACATAATTTTTAACAATATTTATAATGACATTCACAACCTTAATTAATTATTATTTTATGATAATATATTTTTCTTTTAAAAAATTATATTTTATAAATATAATTTCTATTTATGAATATACTATAAGTTGAATTTATTTGTCTAATTATTATGTTTATTTATATTTTGATTTCTCTTAAAATGTTCTCTCCACTACTAAATTACATATGTTTAATTAAATAATTTATTACTCACTTAAAAATTATATTTTATATATCAATTAAAATGTAGATACAATAAAATCTCGATAATTTACAATTCGATAAAGTAATAATCTCGCTAAATAAATATTTTTCTCCGGTCTCGACTTGGGCCAGTTATATTAAAGTAATATTCTCGCTAAATGCATTAAATAATAATTAAAAATAAAGTATTAAAGGCCCAGAAAAAACATAAAGTAATAATTACTAGAATACATCAAGAATTTATATATATTTAATCAGTCAATAATACTAGACTAATAACTATTTCTTTTTAAAATATGATTCTATAGTTGATTGTTTTTTCTTCCCACCAAAATCAAAATTAATCTCATCCTTAACTTTTTGAACAGGCGAACACAATTTCCGAAATATTTTGTTCGTATTGTAACAAATAGTTTGACAATGTAGTCATTACTTGAAATGCCTTATTTGACGATATATGTGGGACAATGCTAGTATCATCTTGTTCAGGATCATTCTCATCATCATTATTCATTACAGATTGCAATATGCAATCTTAATTCAAATTTTTTTTTTTCTTATGGCACATACTGCGAAATACTTTCTAAAATAATAAATATTTATTTATCGATAAATAAATACTTTATGCATTTATCAATAAACTAATAATCTCGATAAACGAATATTTTTTCTGGTCTCAAACATATGCATTTATAGAGGTTTTACTGTACTTTGAATAATAAAATTTCTTTTACTTTAATAAACTTAAAATGAAACTTTTATTTTTGAGCTAAATAAGATAAATGTTTTAATTTTAAGTTAAATAAGATGAAAGTTCAATTTTAATAAACACACGACACAATCATGGAAATGCATACACAAAAATATTTAAATTAAATAAGATAGAAATTTTATTTTTAAGAATGAATAACCAAAACTTGCAAAGAATATATATATATATATATATATATATATATATATATATATATATATATATATATATATATATATATATATATATATATATATAACTAAATAAGGTGGAGGATATTTTGTAAATAAACAACTTATTCTTAAAAATTATGCAATAAATATAATTTTAAATATGATAAATCAAACATGCAATAAAAATTATTTTCAATATAACTAATGACTTATTCTGACATAATTAATCGTGCATTACTTGTGTCTAAACCAAGCGACATAGACATTGATGTCCAACTTGATATGTCCATGCATAATTAATACCATGTCTGATAACATTTTTTTTGCTATTTATTAAATTTAACAAATTTAATTTGGTGTTTGATTTGGAGTTTAAATATGGCATGCATAAATATACATATACAAATTATGAGAAAATTATATATTATTTTATGTGAAATAGAAGATAAAATAATTAATATCCTACTTAAACAACTAAAACTTTACATAAATAATCTGTATATAATTAATCCCTGTATTAATAATATCTGTGTGATTCTATCGGCTCTCAAACGACCTCTTATCCCTTTATCACCATATCCACCATCAATGGTGGCTGATTCAAATCACCATAAGCTATCCATTCCAACAAGTGATCTTTTTCCATCCATCTTTCTTAAATGGATTTTGCTTTTCAGTCCATATTTCTTTGTAAGTCTGATGAAAATTTTATGATATTATTTGAGGAATTATTATTAGTACTTTAGAGATCTGTCAATGGATTTATCATTCTAAAGGGCACCATGGTGTCCTTTTAAGTCATTAACATGGTCTTTTCTAATGATCAAAGGCACCAACACATAAAAGGGAAATTGTTTTTTGCTCCCACAATATAAAAGAGAATAATTAGTTGCTGGAAAAAAGGTATAGTTGGGAGAATGTCAAATTCTATCTAATGTATAGAAGGAATGTATAAAATCAAAAGTGACATAAAAAGTTTCATTGGATCCTTAAGAGAAGAATCTTTCACTTGGAAAAAGGTCTTATATATGGTGACACATTTTTGTTGCAAAGTACTTACTAATTATTTTATCTTGAAGCAAACTCTAGATTTAATTTCCAAATGAATGATTCAAAACATTCTAAAGTATCTGTTTCTTTATTATTTTTAATGAAATGATTGAATTCATCAATGCTATATAATCATAGTATAACAAAATCATTATGCCTTAATCCATAATGAAAAAAAAAAACCACTAAAATAATGACGGCAAATCACGTGGAGTACTATACTAAAAACAAAAACTAAGCTGTGCCTAAATCGCATAGATTTAATATTTAATAATAGAAGATGAACGAATTTTGGGTCCTTTGGTACCTAGTTAGTGATGGTGCGAGTATTAGTAATTATGAGTGAGTTGCATGTATTATTATTTTATTTTTTATTCAGTATAAAATAATACGATATATATAGATTTTTTCATAATTTATATTAAGTTATATATATATTAGTTATGTGAATTCTCAATCAAATATCGTTTTAATTATATACATGAATAATTTATAAATTATGTATCAATTAAATGTTATATAAGTTAAACGGAGATTAATACATAAATAACTTATTTCTTATTCAATTATCAAATTACACCTTAATGCTCTCACAGTTTCAATCTATTTGACATGCTTTGTTTTTTAAAAGAAAATATCTCTTTTTTTTATTAATAATTTTTTAATTTTAATTTTTCGTGTGATAAATTTACGTTACGGACAAAGCTATACATTTTTTACATACATAAACAAATAGTGTTAGTGGTAGTGCATATATGGTCGTACCCAAAAAAAAACAATAATTACAAGGATGTGATGTGAATAATTAGTGGAGAACAATGACATGTGAGTCCCTGACAAAAAACATATGCATTGCAATATGACAATATAGTTGATCTAGAAATAGAAGCATCTATCATAATCATTCATTCATAATAATATATCTATATATATGGTGAAATTGACACGATCAACTTGTTAAATTTGCAGCAGAGATTCTCCAATTCACTCACATGCTTATCTCTATCTTTTTTCATTGAATGGATATTTATATTGAAGTTTGATTATTTTAAATTCATATCCAATAAAATTTTATTTAAAGAAAATTTTTTTATTAATTTTTTTAAAATCAAAATTTCTAATTAAAAAATAGTAGTCCATCCGTTGGCCACATGCTTACCTCTATTATTATTTTTTCCACAGCCAAGTTGTTAGTATTTATTAGCAGATTGTTGTCCATTTCCCTCTCTTGTCATTTTTGCTACAGAAACATTCTGACTACGTACTTCTGTCCTAATAATGTTCCTTGTGTTAGGAGTAGTGGCTGTCCACATTATGGGATCCACTATAAGAAAATTTACTCCTTCATTCTTATCTCCTTTATTCATTCAGGCTATAAATAGCCATACACGGAGAAGAATGAGATACACCTATTTTTCCTTCTATTCTGTTCTTCCTCCTGTTCCCTTATTTACTCTTTCTAAAATTGTTCATTTGTTTAAATTTTATAACACGTTATCAGCACGAGGCTCCGGCTAATTTTCAAGGTAACAAAAGTGAAAATATGGAAATGCCTCAAATCTTGTTTGGATCAATGATAAATCACGAGGATATTTGTGTAATTGATAGTGAAACAACCCATGTTATATTTAAAGACGAGAAATATTTTTCCAATTTACTTAGAAGAAAAGCTAATGTTACTACAATTTCTGGTAATTCAAAAATGATAGAAGGCTCCGGAAGAGCTACTATAATTCTACCTAAGGGGACAAAAATTGTTATAGAAGATGCACTATTTTCTTCTAAATCCCCAAGAAACTTGTTAAGTTTTAAAGATATCCGCAGAAATGGATATCATGTTGAGACATTAAATGAAATGAATATTGAATATCTTGGTATAACCAAGAGTGTCTCAGGCCAGAAATATACTTTGGAAAAATTACCAACTCTGTCATCTGACCTATATTATGCAAAAATTAGTGCAATTGAAACAAATATGATCGTAAACCAGAAGTTTACTGATCCAAATATATTTGTGCTATGGCATGATCGAATAGGTCATCCTGGATCAATAATGATGAGACGAATTCTTGAAAATTCAACTGGACATCCTTTAAAGAACCAGAAAATTCTTACAAATGATGAATTTTCATGTACTGCTTGTTATCAAGGCAAATTAATTACCAGACCATCGACCCTGAAGGTTGGCATCGAATCTCCTGGCTTTTTAGAGCGTATACATGGAGATATATGTGGACCTATTCATCCACCTAGTGGATTGTTTAGATATTTTATGGTCCTAATAGATGCATCATCTAGATGGTCTCATGTGTGCTTATTATCATCTCGCAACCTGGCATTTGCGAAATTGTTAGCACAAATAATAAGATTGAGAGCGCAATTCCCAGATTATCCAATTAAGGTCATTCGCCTTGATAATGCTGGAGAATTTACATCTCAAGCATTTAATGATTATTGCATATCAATTGGGATAAAAATTGAACATCCTGTTGCTCATGTTCATACTCAAAATGGCCTTGCAGAGTCATTTATTAAGCGCCTACAATTAATAGCAAGACCTCTACTAATGAAAACAAAATTGTCAATTACTGTTTGGGGTCATGCTATCTTACATGCAGCAGCACTTGTACGTCTCAGACCGACTCATTATAATAAATACTCTCCATCACAATTAGTATTTGGTCATGAACCAAATATAGTCCATTTAAGAATTTTTGGTTGTGCGGTATACGTGCCTGTAGCACCATCACAACGTACAAAAATGGGCCCTCAACGAAGGTTGGGTATATATGTTGGGTTTGACTCACCCTCCATAATTCGATACCTTGAACCGTTGACTGGAGACTTATTCACTGCTCGATTTGCAGATTGTCGGTTTGATGAAACAATTTTCCCGCCATTAGAGGGAGAGAAAAAGGAACCCGAAAAAGAAAAAGAAATTGCATGGAAAGTTTCATCACTATCACATTTTGATCCACGTACCCGCACATGTGAACAGGAGGTCCAGAAGATCATCCACTTGCAGAAAATAGCAAATCAAATGCCATATGCATTTACTGATTTGAAACGGATAACTAAGTCACATATCCCTGCAGTAAATGTACCTATCCGGATTGATGTCCCAAAAGGACCATCTACAAGTATCATAGTTTCTGAATTCCAAACACGCCAGAAGCGTGGTAGACCGTTGGGTTCAAAGGATAAAAATCCTAGAAAGAGAAGCGTGAGAAATAATAAAGATGATACTACAATAGAACCTCCTGAAGAAGGTCAAGATTTGAGTAATCCTGATATTCCTGAAGAAATCAGTGAACCCGAGACTCAAGTAAATGAAGAACTTTCAATAAATTCTTTCGGTGATGAGATAAATTTAGATCGATCTAAAATCACGGTTAATACTGTTTTTGCATATAATGTTGCACTTAACCTCATGCAAGATAGTGAAAATCTTGAGCCTAAATCCGTCGAAGAATGTCGACGTAGATGTGATTGGCCAGAATGGCAAAAGGCAATTCAATCAGAATTAGACTCACTTGCTAAACGTGAGGTTTTTGGACCTGTAGTCCAAACCCCTGAAGGTGTAAAACCAGTTGGCTATAAATGGGTTTTTGTGCGGAAACGAAATGAGAGAAATGAAATTGTAAAATACCAGGCACGCCTTGTTGCACAAGGATTCTCTTAAAGACCCGGAGTCAATTATGAAGAAACATATTCACCAGTTATGGATGAAATAACTTTTCGATATCTCATCAGTTTAGCTGTACATAAAAATCTTGAAATACATCTAATGGATGTAGTTACAGCTTACCTTTATGGTTCACTTGATAATGAAATTTACATGAAAATCCAGATGGATTAAAATTGCCTGAAGCATGTAAAAAGTCTCGGGAAATGTACTCAATAAAACTACAAAGATCATTATATGGTTTGAAACAATCAGGGCGCATGTGGTATAATCGCCTAAGTGAGTATTTAATAAATGAAGGCTATATTAATGATGTTATTTGTCCATGTGTTTTTATCAAGAAAACGGAATCAGAGTTTGTTATACTCGCCGTTTATGTTGATGACATAAATCTCATTGGAACCCCTGAAGAGGTCCAAAAGGCAATTGAATATCTAAAGAAAGAATTTGAAATGAAAGACCTTGGAAAGACAAAACTTTGTCTAGGTCTGCAAATTGAACATTTAGCAAACGGAGTTTTTGTCCATCAATCTGCCTACACTGAGAAAATCTTAAAAAGATTTTACATGGACAAAGCACATTCATTAAGTACTCCAATGATTGTTCGATCACTTGAAGTGGAAAAAGATCAATTTCGACCTCCAAGAGAGGATGAAGAAATTCTTGGTCCTGAATATGGGTTTGTTTTAGGACCTCCAATTGATATGGGTTTGTTTTATACTAACAAAGGTTGCATAGACCTTATTGGTTATGCAGATGCAGGTTATTTATCAGACTCACATAAAGCTCGATCTCAGACAGACTATCTGTTTATACACGGAGGGACTGCTATATCATGGCGATCTAAAAGCAGTCCATTGTTGCTACTTCTTCAAATCATGCTGAAATAATAGCAATTCATGAAGCAAGTAGAGAATGTGTGTGGTTGAGATCGATGATACAGTTCATCAAAGAAAGATGTGGTCTGGAAAATGATGTTAAAGTACCCACAATTATATTTGAAGACAATGCCGCGTGTATAGCTCAATTGAAAGGTGGCTTCATAAAAGGAGACAGAACGAAACACATTTCACCAAAATTATTCTTCACACATGATCTTCAGAAGAACGGTGAAATTGATGTACAACAAGTTCGTTCAAGTGATAATCTTGCAGATTTATTCACAAAGGCATTACCAACATCAACTTTTGAGAAGCTAAGACATAAGGTTGGAATGCGCCGTTTCCAAAATATCATATGAAGTTTTCATCAGGGGGAGTAAAATACGCGCTGCACTCTTTTCCCCTTAACCAAGGTTTTGTCCCACTGGGTTTTCCTGGTAAGGTTTTTAATGAGGCAGCAATCAAAGCGTATTACCAGATATAGATGTTCAAAATAACTTTGTATATTTTTTCAGTAGATTTTTTTTTACGCATGGACATTCAAGGGGGAGTGTTAGGAGTAGTGGCTGTCCACATTATGGGACCCACTATAAGAAAATTTACTCCTTCATTCTTATCTCCTCTATTCATTCAGGCTATAAATAGCCATACACGGAGAAGAATGAGATACACCTATTTTTCCTTCTATTCTGTTCTTCCTCCTGTTCCCTTATTTACTCTTTCTAAAATTGTTCATTTGTTTAAATTTTATAACACCTTGGATGATTATGTGCTTTATTTCACCAATAGTTCCGGCTAAATTTGGAATTAGATTTGATTTAAAATTTAAATATATAACTAAAAAAAATTAACTTGTATTGTTTTTTTTTTTATAATTTGTGAAAATTATCAAAATAAAATTTCTTCAATTTTTATACTATTTTATCAAATTAGCAAATCATAGTTTATAAATAAAGTATTAAAATATCCTAAGATACCAAATTAATAAATTACTATCACTATATTTCTTTTATATGTATATATATTTGCGATTACATATTATTACAAATTTCATATACACATAATTTTATAAAGATTCATTGATGCAATAAATTGACAAATCATTTCATATGGTACATATAATTTGTTCACGTCGAACATGATTTTTTATTTTTTTGTAAACAAATTTAATATTGTGATTTTTTTTTACATATATAATATAAACTTATG
The DNA here is from genome assembly GCF_947179165.1 of Solanum dulcamara. Taxonomy (NCBI): domain Eukaryota; kingdom Viridiplantae; phylum Streptophyta; class Magnoliopsida; order Solanales; family Solanaceae; genus Solanum; species Solanum dulcamara. The sequence goes on from NC_077242.1 coordinate 10,403,023, forward strand.
AGACAAGTTTTATATTTTCAAGAAATCAAATCTCAAATCCTACTGAAAAATTTAGAATTTAAAATTATGATTTAAAGTTTCTGCATATTATATTAACAAAAGTTATTTAAAATCAAAACATGAAATTAATTTTTTTAATTTTCTGATCAAGAATTTACTATTCCGTCTGCAGCAGAAGAAAATGTCGTCATTAGATATTCTTGATTACGACTTATTAAATGTGTTATTATTGATATTGTTATATTTATGATGAAAAGCTGGCATCATGCTTTCGATCAAGAAATGAAATGTCTCATTTTTTTTTTTTTTTTTTTTTATGGGAACAGACCCTACACGAGGCTCCCACCTCTCGTGCACAGTCAGGGGTTAAGCAACACTCTCAAGCCTTAACATAAATAATCAAAATAAAATACAAGGAGGGGGACATAAACCTTACCTCCGATCCTATGGTGGTTCATAAGTCGGCTAACCTATTAAGGTCGGCTAACTCATCCCCGATACAAAAAAGGACTAACTATAACTAGAAAGCAGTAAACCTGTGAGAGGACTCCTCCCGGTACAATTCAACTATGAAAGCATAAATGAGGGAGACTCTCCCCTTCCATGAGAAAAAAGGAAAGTAACCTACACTAGTCCTATTCCAACTATGCTACGTACCAGACATAGCTACATTGAAGAAGAACAAGTATACGAAACTTCTATCTCGCATGGGATGGGAAATTCTTTTCATCTTTGCTCTTCTTAGTCTTGTCGTACCAAGTAAATCCAGGTGAAGTGTGCCTTTGTATCAGTATCATGATTACCAGCTAAGGAGGCTGAAAGGAGAGGAAGTATATGGAGCTATAGTAGCCAACAGCCTTGGAGTTGTTGTGGAGTACAAGTAGCCAAGGAAGCAAACAAACATGGTTGTTGTAGTTCTATAACCAGCTCCTTGCTGTCTCTCTAGCTGCAGTGATTAGGTTCAGTATTAGATCCCTCCTTTGGATGATGGTCAAGTCCTTGGGATACCTGCACAGGCAGACAAAACCAGAAACATACACAAGCAACCAAATCTGGAGGCTGCTGTACCAGGTACTAGTGACTTGTAGTTTCTCATTGTGGGCTGCATATGGGATGGCTGCAGATTTGTTTCTTGTCTGCTGCAGGTTGATGGAGTTGTTGCTGGGGGTGTGTTGATAATGGAGAATGTGGATGGCAAGCTGAGTGTGCTGCTCCATAGCAGCCCCAGGTTACTGCAGCCCTTTTAGCATTTCCAAAGAGAGTCTGCCAGCTACATTGGTGAAGCTGAGGGTGACTGATCTTGGGGATCAATGCAGTCAAGGAGCTGCAGCTGGGGTACCTTGCATGTGTGGATGTTGTCTCCCTTTTTCTGAGACTTTGTGTACCTTATGTGCCAACCAGGATGGGCTTTGAGTACAAGGTTGTCTCCCTCTGTTTGACTCTTTGATGTCTCATTTTGTTAACTTGTGTCTTTTGTATCAAAAAAAAAAAAAAACTTGTGTCTTTTGACATCTTTTAGTCCCACAAAAATATAGACAAATTTTCGTCATATTCTTGTGTTATTTATTATTTTTTACTTATTTTGTATTTAATTGTGTGCTAGTTAATCATCATTATTCATTAGTCTGCGATACATTTCCTGTGTAACTTTGTTGAAGAAAATGTAATAGATGTTGCTCATGCATAGGCCGAAATGGTCTCGCGAAGTCGATTAGGTACTCCCATCAATAATATTTAACTTTAGTTGGGGTTGTTTGGTTAGAAACAAGTTATTCTGAAATTACTTATTTCGAGATAAGTTATTTCGGGGATAAGTTATTTGACCATGTATATGAAATAACTTATTTCATCACTAAGATATAAATGGTGGGATAATTAATTCAAAGATTATCTAATACCTCCAATCAAATACAAGATAAAATAATTTTGCATTTTATTATGAGATTATTATACCTTGTGCCTAACACCAAACGACAATTTATCTCTCTTTACTCTTTGATTGATAAAATAGAGACAAGATCTTGAGCTGGTTGTGGGCAAGCCTTAGTAGTTAATAATGCAAGCCTTTGAATTGAATGTGATGGTGTTCTGAAATGTCTTTAAGTTGGGAGATTAAGGTGGTCCAAAAGGACCCAAGATTTTACTATAAAGTTTGAAAATATTAGAGATGAAATTGAAAAAGTATATACTATTTGAAGTGCAATAGCAACCTTTTTTTAGAAGGGTTAAGTCAGAATTCACATTGTTTGGAATTAAACAAAGACTTAGATAGATGTATATAATGGAGTTAGCAAACTAATTAAACTGAACAGAATAAATTTTTCTATGACTTTAGAGGTAACTATGATTAAGATCATGATTAAGATCAAGTCTAAGAAAGTCATATTTTTTTTTTGCATTAGGTGTTCGATATCGGCATTGGAGACCGACTAATTCGAATGCGTACTGCGTAGGGCCCATTCGGACAAAGCAGCTCCCTGTAAGCATTAAAATTTTATTAGATTTAAATCCGTAAATTAATTTGAACTATATTAAATTCAAGAAAATAGTCCAAATAATGTGGCAATCCAAATCAAATAAATGAGCCACTAAAATTACGCCACGTGTCAAAGTTATATAACAAACCAAGTCAAATTTAATGGGCCATTAAAAGAATGTCATGTGTCAAAATTATGTGGCAATTCAAGTCAAATTAAATAAGCCACTAGAATCATGTCATGTGTCGTTATGTGGCAATCCAAGTTAAATTAAATAAGCCACTAAAATCATGCCATGTGTCGAAAATATGTGGCAATTCTAGTCAAATTAAATAAGCCTCTAGAATAATGTCACATGTATATGCGACATGTTCTGATCAATCATATTAGAGCTTTTCACTAGAGGAATCTGATTGGTCAGTTCAAACCAACCAATCACATCACACAGGTATACCACTCCCAACAACTATAAATAGGGTCCTCATTATTTTCAGAGAGAGGAGTTTTAAAGAACAAGAAGCAAGAAGAGAGCTCATGAATCAAAGACTGCAAATTCTGTACAAAGCTACAAAGTTCAAGTAATTAAATTCAATTTCAAGTTCAAAATCAAGAACGAAGGCAAAATATCAAGACGTTCAAGATCAAGTACTTGTTCATATTTATTATTTGTCATAACCATATAAGTATTCGTGACGAATAATTCAAATCTAAGTTTGAAGATGAAGATTCAAGATCGATTTATTCAAGCCCTTCAATCTAAATCAAATTCAAGTTCAATATATTCCATATTATTTGAAGAATCAGAGGATTATCATAGAGATTGTAACACGCACTACATTTTGAAATCAAATATTACACTTTGTTACTCCAATTTTTCGGTCTTGATTATTTATTTTTTCTCAGCTCGAAAATTTGTTGTTTACACTCCTAACCAAAGATTTGGAGCAACTCCATCCGTTGTATAAAAGTCATAGTTAAGTAAATACAAATATGGTATTTCTAACATTTCAAACTTTTAAAGGTGGGAATCGTAATAGCCAGTTGGTTCACTGCCTAAACTTTTATCCTGTTAATGAGGATTTGATTTCTAACCTTGTAATCTTCTTCCCAAGTGAATCAACAAGTCCGATCAAATGAAGTTCGTGAATGTTTGTATCTTCCCTCTTCAGACAGTAGTTTAATTTTTTTTTTACTTTCTGTCATGCAAATTTACTATTCTAATTAAAACTCAGAAACATGGAAAAAGCAGATTGAACAATGTCATAGTGAAAATTGCAAGATAGAAGTAAGAATAGAAGCAAAAAGGGAAACTTAAAGATCAAAAGTAGCATCTAAGCTGACAGAAGCAAATTTTAAGACATATGCTTAGCTATGATCTTGTTTTGGTTCTGTAACCATAACTGTTGTTCAACCGAAAAATCCTTCTGATTCATTACGCCATTTAACGTCTGATCACTACTCTGAAACGTCCCAAATGGATCGGAATTCAAATCACTCTGCACTGCTGATGAAGAATTCTCACCACTAAATGTTGGTGTTGCTTGAAATGTAGGCAAAGGTGTTGATGAGAACATGCTTGCACCTATGTTCGTATCCATATTTGGCGTTGCAGGCTGCTCTGTCGATGTGTCTTGTAAAAATGGATTGTAATGGTTGGTTGGTTCATTTACTGGAATTTGATTATAGTTATTCATATTAGAATTTGGTTTTAGGCCACTATTTGGAAACAATGTCGATGAATTCTGATTATACAATTCGTAGTTGTACGAAGAATTGGAGTTGTTAAGGTTGTTAGAGGTAGTAGGCATAGGTTGTGATGTTGTTGTTTGTGGGGTTGTTTCAAATAATAGCATATCCCAACCACTATTTGCACCATTTCTTGATACTTGTTCCGGTTCTTGATTTTCTTGAAAGGCGTTGAAAGATGGCAATGACAATGGAATTGTGGAAGTATCGTAGATGTTAATGTTGTTAGCAGTATTATTAGGCATGTGTTGTACTGATTTTGTTTGTGGGGATGCTTCAAATACTTCCAAATCCCAACCATTGCTTGAAGAAGCCTTAACAGGTGATACATTCGTTCCATTTCTTGACACCTCTTTTGGTTCTTCTTGTACTGGAAAGGCGTTAAAAGATGTTGATGATGGCGTTAAAGCCTCATGTAGTACAACTTCCCATCCTTTGGCTGAACTTGAATCCAATGTAGGCTTTTGTTTCTCCTGGATCTGTTCTTGTTTAGCTTCTTTAGAGTTAAGTTCTTTCGTTTTCTCTACAACAGGTTGTTGCTTCTGGTCGTGTACTTGTTCTTGTTCGTTGTCATTGTTTCCATTATCTTCTGATAGAGAAACAAGATCAATCATGGACACTGGCAATGACTTTGCAGAACCTGTATCACACATATCTTCATTAAATTGCTTCTTGAATTGAATATCCGAATAGGCTTCCAAATCGATTGAAATGGACGGGCTCCTCCCTGTTACCGTGGCTCTTATTAAATCTTCTAGTGAACTACAAGGCGAACCATTCCCAGAAACAGTTGGACTCCTGTCCGAATATGGTTCAGTCCATGCAAGAGAGAATTCGGATTGTCCACCATAACTATCAAACCTATTTCTTAATGACTTCATTGAACCTGGTCCTTGAGGAATCAAATCTCCTGAAGATTTCACTGTAAATGAAGATTGATCCTTGAGAAATTCTTGTAATGACTCAATTAACTCCTCGGTTATAGTTTGAACGCTTGGGTACTCTGATGTCCTGCCTACACCAATGCTTTTACATAACGAATAAAACGTGTTGATCTCCTCGAATTGCTTCTTGGATTTAACACAAGTTTGAAAGGCATTTACACATGTTTGGTATGGTAAATGAAAAAAACTATCAAGAACAAGAGAAAGTCCATCAGAAATATCCTTGTAAAGATCAAAACTTTCTTGTACCACAGCATACAGAGCAGCTTGTACTAGACAATTCGTCTTGGCTGCACCTGTTGGCCTTGTTGCAATTGCCCTTTCAAGCAATCTTTGCCAATATGAAATCTTGTCAAGTAGCATTGGTGGTTTCATTTCGGGTATCGCCTCATTTGTTCTGCTTCTGCTCCTGCTCCTGCTACTATCACTGCTACTCCGTAAATAATTGGAATTTTCGCGGTCATTGTAATTACACCTCCGTTGGAGTTTCCCCGTGAGAAAACAATCCAAACGCTCGTCAAGATAAAGTGCAAACGTTCTAATAAAGGCAGTGAAATCCCAGGGGCTAGAATTTGAATCATCGCGAAAATTGGAAAGGTTGAGAATCTTGGCACCACGTTTCATTGCTTGGAGGACTTCTCGAGGGAAATAAGGATCGCCATCTTGGAAGATTCTAAGGACAAGCATTAATGATTTGAGGGCTACGATCCAATTCCTAGTACGACCAATGCGTTTGCCAATGGCACGAGCACAGGCAGCCGCGTAAGCCTTATTGGAGGAGGCTAATTGAACAACCTCGTGAATGTAAGGTTCATCGACGGGGACATCGTCATGTGTGGTGGCTTTTAGAACAGCAACTTCAAGAGTTGAGGAAGTGTTGGTGGAAACTTTAGCAAGGCTAATGCTGGTTTGATCTTTCACTGCAGCAATTGCCTTCTTTAACTTGCTTGGCATGTTAGTCATTGTAATAAATTCTTTAAGAAAAAAAAAGGGACTCTTTTTTCAAACTAAGGAAGTACCTCACCTCACATGCGAAGAAGTAATTGAAACCAGGCTCAAAACTATGAGATATCAATTTTTTTAATCTTTATCAGAGCGGTCTGATCACGTAAGAGATCAAATCAAGAAGATTTGTTTTTTGATAGTAATGATGATTGATGACAAGATTTGATGTTTAGAAGAGGATTTTGCCTAGCTATTTTCAGATTAATTCCAATTCATTCTTTAATGGAATAGGTAACATGCAAAACTGCGACTATTAAGAATGAGCGATAGTCTATGACTAAAAGTTTCAATTATCTATGAATGACCAGAATCGGAAATGACAATCAACGAGATGGAGTTAGTCTAGAAGACAAGTATTTTTTTTCCCTTCCTTCCTTTGAATCAGTCATTGCTTTCTGTTTCAGATGTGAAAAATGAGAGCATCTCCATGAATTTCTCTCAGCCTAGTTACGAAATTCTATCACATCCACGAAAAGAACATAGAATATAACTCATACAGACACAAGTAATATGAAAATACTAACTATTAGTTTGTAAAAAGCTCAAATTTGCCATTGAACTTTGAAAAAAAGTCTTATTTATGACATCCGTTAAAAATTTGGCTCATTTATGCTATTACCGTTTGAGAAAAACCTCATTTATGCCATTATTTTTTAACGCCGATTCTGCAAAACCATCCAAACAACTTTCAACATTTTTTTTGTTGGAATTTTGAATCAAATGTATTCTTTTTGCTTCTTCTCCGGCAAGAACACCAAGAACTCCAATTTTCCAACATCTTCAATTTTTCATGAAATCACCTCAAATATCAATAGTAACATCCCTCCGAGCTAGATATCAAACCTCTATATCTTTTAAGCTCGAATTCAACCTAATCCAACAAGACACACTTAAAATTTATTCAAAGTTTCAAAACTCTAACGTCCTTTAATGGTAGAATTTTCGCCGCAATTCCAAATTACATGAAATTCTGAACATAAAATCAAAAAACATTATGTTAAAGTTCACCATAACCGACATTTAAGACCATGCGAACTATTACATGGAATCCAACATAACTCCCTACGTTGGCCGGAGAGACTACTTGCCGGGTAGAACTCCGTCAACTTCATTCATTTCTTTAACTTTAACTTTAAGGGCTATTTGTGGATCCATTAGCCTAAGCCTACAAGGGCTCCTATGTTGGCACATAGTTAATGCGACAAAGGGTTGCTACTAGGATTCGCTTACCGAATCCCACCTCAATGACCCATTCGGTGCTAAGTCAATCCTACGAAATAGTTTAATACTTCAAAATAGTCATAACATATAGTTTGAGAATTCAAAACATCATATTCGGTAGAATAGCACATTAAAACCTTTGGTAATTCAAATATGCAAGAATTGTTTTTATTTCATAAAGAATTCATCATTCATATCATTTCATCATTTTTCATTTCATAAGACTACCTTTTGATCATAGATATTGCTTTCATAAACATTCATTTGAAGTCAAAGCTTTCAAGTCAATTTTTATTGAAAACATAGAAAAACTAGGTGGGTTCAAATCACTTCAACTTTCAAACATGAATGTAAATGAAATCATACATAAATACTTTGAAATCCATCAATTAAAAATCATGCTTTAAACAACCCACCATGAATTTCAAGAACCTTTAAAGAGCTAAATAGAGAAAATACTTGCAAACCATCAATTCATGCACATGAAATTATTTTGCATCAAAATAGACCAATAATTATTAGTTTAATCATGACTCATGCTATTAAGTAGAAATAAGAATTACTCATAAGAAAATCTTACTTACAATCAAGAGATTTAGTTGAAAGAGTTTTGGACTATATGGGTGGAAGAACTCATGGATGAACACCCACGTACCGTAGAGAAAAGCTTAAAAAAATAAACATAATTTATCATATAATCAAAATACTTTAGGCATGAGAGTGGAAGGAATACTCTCATTAAAGCCTTACATACCTGAAATTCGAAGCATTACTCAGATTCGAAGGACTTAATAAACACTCTTGAATTCTAGCATTTTCTCTTCGCCGGAGCGTTTTGTGTACTATTCGGAGTATATGAATCACCGAAATAATATTTCTACACGACTAAGAACTAAAACTATATTTTGAAAATGAGTAAATGAGTGTATAGAGAGAAGAGTTGCTTGAGAAAGCTTGATAGACAAAATGATGAAATAAGTATTTATAGTTGTGAAGGAGGGACCTAACAATAATTAAAATAATTATTAAAAAAAATCTGAAAATTTAATGTAAGATTGTGATGTCATGGGTGATGTCAAATGAAAGACTATTAATGTCATGAGTGATGTCAAATGGATCTAGATCTTTCCATGATTGGTGAGATGAACCTTCTTTTAACGGAATACCCCTTTTCGGAGCTGCGTTTGAAAAAGATAACTTCCTCATTAGGATTTGATGTCTTCATATGAATTGTTGCTCTGGAAGTCTACTTTTTATGTCGTTCAAAAATCAACTGATTTGGAGTATCCTATAGTGAGATATGATTTTTCTTCTACAAACACTCTATTTCGTCACAGCACCATGTCTTACAACAATTAATTTATTTGACATATTTAACCTCCGAAACTTAAAATATGATCTTCACAAAAGTTATAGGTAATGATGTTCGGTTATTCAAAAATTTGAATCACTTAATTTGGATCATCCTATTAAAATTTATGCCCAAAATATAAAAGCAATATCTTTTTTATCGAGAATTAAAACATCATATACAACATTTTTAGGGGTGTTACACCAACACTATGGTACTCTTGGATAAATGAACAACAAAATAAGTACATTGCCAAAAGCAAGATCCTGACGTCACTTCCAAAACTAAACATTAAGGAAATGGAGGCGTTGAAATTTCAATTGAATAAATGAAAAGCAAGAATTATAGAGAGTAGAATGAGATGGAACGTTTGATTTGTTAACTATTAAATAATGATAAGAGAACCTAAAAAAGAACAATAAAGTTGCAACTATGGGAGAACGTGCCTCACAACAGGATCATATATATATGATATTTTTGGTACTATGATTTGGCTGCAAAAGTTTTTAAGATAGTGGTTAATGGGGAGTAAAAAATATAAGGAGATTAGGAGACAACCATATATCTTGAGAGGAATAAATAAGGTGAATTTAAAATTGTAAAACATTAATACTACCAAATTAAACCATTCTGACATACAAAAAAGGCAGAAGCTTAAAACACAAATACATGAAGTAAAACACCAAGTTTTATACCTTTGGATTTATCTCTTGTATTGATTTTCTTCTTTGCCTTTGCTGTTGTAGGAATTGAAAATCTTACAATTTTGATTTGAAACGGCGCAATAGATGGGATGGGTGAAAGTGTTGTCAGCATTTGTATGATAGGCGTAACATTGTTGAACAATGCAGGTGGAATGAAGCAGAAATGACCTCATTAAAGGATCTAAGTAACATAAATCAAATTAGTTTTCACGTAGTGAACTAATCCTCCATTTGCTCGAGGTCTTGATTTGGTGTTGTTAGTGTGGGCATTGTAACATTTTATTAAATTGTATTTTTTAGCAATTGTCCATTGATGACATTTAATGTCATCTTTATTCTATTTTTCATTAGTGCATAAAATGCCTTTCATTATCATCTTTATTTAGTGCAAGACTAAATCATTCCATTATTTATTTTTAACATAATTATCACTAATAAATAGTTCACTAAATCATAATGGTGCACTAAATGATGATAATGATGGCATTCCATTATTTTTTTCATCTTTATATGATTTTCTCTCCTATAAATAGAGAGGTCTTCTTTGTTTTGAAATGGAAGATAAAAGAAGAAAAAATTGAGAGAATTAAGTTTGTCTAAAAAGAGAGTTCTTATTAGTTAAACTCAATTCTTGTCCAGAGTTTGTTGAGTTACATTTTGTGATAAGGCTGTTGTATCCTGGAGAGGACAAGTTAAGAGGACTACTGCTGGAACAGTGAAACGATTTACTGCAGTGGGCTTGAATCTCCTTAAAGAGAGTGAGATATTCGCGCCTCAGCCAAGAAAAGATTTTTTTTTTCATTTTTATCTTTCAATTGTAATCTTGTAATTTCACCAACAATTTTAAGGAGATTCAAATGGCTACAATTGAAAAATCCGTGGATATCAAGATGGGAGATCTAAACAAGCCATTTCGGTTCAATGGTAATCATTTCAAAAGGTAGAAGGGTAAAGTACTTTTCAACTTAAGTCTTCTCAATGTTTCATATGTGTTAACTCAGAAAAATTCTAATAAAGTTGACATCTTCATAAAGTTGACATCCTCTCTATGGATAACGATGAACTTATTTCTCATCAAGAGAAAGTGAAAAAGTACAATAATGATTCCTATAAGTGTCGATATTATATTCTTAATTGTCTATCTGATAATTCTTATGATTATTATGATAGAACTTACTCTAGTGCAAAGAAAATATGGAAAGCATTGCAGAGTAAATATGATACCGAAGAAGCTGGAGAGAAAAAATATGCTACTAGCCGATTTTTTTATTTCCAAATGGTGGATGACAAATCAGTGATAGACCAAACTCAAGATTTTATAATGATCGTTGGAGAGCTCAGGTCCGAGGAAGTCAAAATTGGAGACAACCTTATTGTTTGTGGCATAATAGACAAACTTTCACCTTCATGGAAGGAGTTTCAAAAAACTATGCGCCACAAACAAAAGGAAACCTCTCTTGAGACTTTAATCATGAAAATCCGCATGGAAGAGGAGGCAAGGAGCCAAGATGCACTTTTACAAAATGAAGAGAGCAACATCAAAACGAAGGTAAATTTAGTTACTTCAAAATATGTTACTCCTGAATCTAACAAAAATACCTCTTTGAAGCCTAAGAAGAAAAAGTTTAAGAAAAATAATAGTACACTTCCCAAGAAAAATAATGGTGAAAATAGCCAAGCACAAAATCAACAAGTTTATGATAAAAAATCGTGCTTTGTCTGTGGCAAGAGTGGGCATATTGCTCGATTTTGCAGATACCGAAAACGTGGTCCTATACCTCAGGCAAACGTTACCGAAGAGCCTTTTGTGGCAATGATTACAGACATAAACATGTTTGAGAATGTTGATGGATGGTGGGCTAATTCTGGTGCAAACCATCATGTCTGTTATGACAAAGATTAGTTTAAAAAATATACTCCTTTTGGAGAGCCCAAAACCATCATGCTCGGTGATTCTCATACTACTCAAGTGCTTGGAATGGGAGATGTCGAATTCTGTTTTACCTCGGGAAGGATATTAACTTTGAAAGATGTACTTTATACTCCTTCCATGAGAAAAAACTTAATGTCTAGTTTTTTTTTAATTAAGCAGGCTTTAAACAGATTATTGAATCTGATCAATATGTAATTGTGAAAAAGGGTATTTTTGTGGGAAAGGGATATGCTTGTGATGGGATGTTTAAACTGAATGTTGAAATGAATAAAGTTTTTACTTCTGTTTACATGCTTTCTTCTACTAATTTTTGGCATGCTCGTTTATGTCATATTAATGATCGTTATGTTGGAATCATGGGTAGTTTAGGATTAATCCCAGTGATTAAATTTTTTTTTGAAAAGTGTGAAACTTATAGTAAAGTCAAAATCACAAAAAGGCCTCATTTTCAAGTTGAAAGAAAAACTGATTTATTAGAATTTGTTCACACTGATATTTGTGAACTTGGAGGAATTTTAACTCGTGGAGAAAATAGATATTTTATCACTTTCATTGATGATTTTTCTAAGTTTACATATGTTTACTTAATAAAAAATAAAAGTGATGCTTTTGAAAAGTTTAATTTTTTTCTCCATGAGGTTGAAAATCAGTTTGGAAAGAAAATAAAAAGAATTAGAAGTGATAGAGGCCGTGAATATGAGTCAAATGAGTTTAATTCTTTTGTTAGATTATTGAGAATAATTCATGAAACTACTTCTCCTTATTCTCCTTCATCTAATGGTGTAGCGGAAAGGAAAAATAGAACTTTGATTGAATTGACTAATGTCATGCTTATTGAGTCAAATGCGCCTTTAAATTTTTAGGGTGAAGCAATTTTGACTTCGTGTTATGTGTTAAATCGAGTGCCTCATAAAAAGACTAAACTAACACCTTTTGAGTTGTGGAAAAGTTACAAGCCAAGTTTGGGATATCTAAGAATTGGGGTTGTCTAGCCTTTGTGAGGCTAATGGATCCCAAAATTACAAAATTGGGTAAGAAAGTTACTACTTGCACTTTTCTTGGTTATGCTTCAAATAGTACAGCCTATAGATTTTTTAATCTTGAAGATAATATTGTAATAGAATCAGGTGATCTTATTTTTCATGAAAATAAATTTCCTTTTGATTCTAAAAATAGTGAGGGTCAAAGGATTGAACAAAATATTTTATCACTACCTAGTTCTTCTTCTTCCATTTTAAAAAATAAAAAAATTGATGATTTTGAGTTAAGAAGAAGTAAAAGAGCTAGAGTAGAAAAAGATTTTGGTCTTGATTTTTATGTTTTTAATGTTGGAGATGACCCTTTCACTTTACAAGAAGCTTTATCTTCACATGATTCTATTTTTTGAAAAGAGGCTGTAAATGATGAAATGGAATCACTAATTTTTAATAAAATTTGGAAGTTAGTTGATTTACCACCAGGTTGTAAAACAAATTGATTGTAAATGGGTCTTACGAAAAAAGTTAAAACCAAATGGATCAATTGATAAATATAAGGCTAGACTAGTTGCTAAAGGATTTAAGCAACTAGAATGCCTAGAGTTTTTTGATATTTTTTCTCCGGTTACAAGAATTACATTCATTAAACTTTTAATTGCTATGACTGCAATTTTTGATTTACATATTCATCAAACGGATGTAAAAACTGCTTTTTAAAATGGAGACCTTAATGAAGAAATTTATATGGAACAACCTGAGGGTTTTGTTGAAGCAGGCCAAGAAAGCAAAGTATGTAAACTTACTAAATTCCTATATGGCTTAAAACAGGCACCAAAGCAATGGCATGAAAAGTTTGATTTCTGCATGATTGAAAATGATTTTAAAACAAATGAGTGTGATAAGTGCATATATCATATGTCTTGGAATAATACACATGTTTATTATTTGCCTATATGTTGATGATTTATTGATCTTTGGCTCGAATATAAATGTTATTGATGATACTAAGAACATTCTTAGAAGCCATTTTGATATGAAAGATATTGGTGAGGCAAATTTTATTCTTGGAATAAAAATTGCTAGAATATGTGATGGAATTTTCCTTGACCAGTCACATTATGTTGAGAAAATTTTGAAAAAATATAGCTTTCTTGATTGCAAGCATGTTTTAACTCCTTTTGATTCAAGTGTACACTTGTTTTCTGTTCAAACTGAAAATGATGTGATAAATTAAAAGGAGTATGCTAGCTTAATTGGGAGTTTGAGATATCTGACTGATTGCACTATGCCTAATATTGCATATGCAGTAGGAGTACTTAGCAGGTTTACAAGCAAGCCAGGTAATGAACATTGGCATGCTATAACAAGAGTTATGAAATAGTTAACTGGAACAAAAATTTGTGGTTTGTTCTATAAAAAATATCTTGCTGTACTTGAAGGCTTTTCTGATGCAGGTTGGAACACTCTAGCAGGTGATTCCTGTTCTTCCACTGGTTATATTTTTACATTGGGTGGTGGTTCTATTTGTTGGAAATCAAAAAAGTAAATTATAATTGCTAACTCTACCATGGAGGCTGAACTAATTGCTTTAGCTTCAGCTAGTTAGGAAACGAATTGGTTAAGAGATTTATTATTTCAAATACCTTATTTTAAAAAATCAATTCCTCCAATTTTAATTCATTGTGATAGTACTGCAGCAATTGGTAGAGTTCCAAATCGTTATTACAACAGTAAATCCAGACCTATAAGGAGGAAATACAGTAATGTAAGATCGTATTTGACAAGTGGTACCATTAATGTTGATTATGTCAAATCTTGTAAAAATCTTGCAGATCCTCTTACTAAAGCCTTAACTAGAGAAAAGGTCTGGAGCACATCGAGGGGGATCGGATTGAAGCCTATAAATTCATGAGTCATACATGAGAAAACCCAACCTGGAGACTAGAGATCTTATAACCAGGTTCAATAGGAAAAACGAATCATATGATGACTTGTTGTGAAAAAATGCACTATTTTTTGTTCCCTCCCTATGATGTGAGTGCATTGTTTCCTGTAGTGAATTGTGGAGGTTGAGTTTTTAAAAAAAAACTCTTAATGAAAATCTGTAGCCCGTATGGGTGGAGTGTTAAATTTATAGGAGCACTCTCGACAGATTTCACCTATGTGAGTGTGAAAGTAGGTCGCTTCCTATGAAAATTAGGCTTATTCTCAAAAACACTCACAAAACCGGGATAGCACAAGACCGTAATGTGCTGGCTTATAAATCTCGTGACAATACCTTGATTACTATGTGTGAGCAGTAATATTTTATATCCCTTAGGCAGTCATAGTTCAAGTTTGAGACCACTACGACTCTGGAGTAAATGTTATTGTTTTACTAAGTAAAGGTTCAATGCAGAACACACCTTTATTATGTATAGTAGTCTTCCTTCAGCTGATAAACTCTCTTATACAATATTAAAATGAGTGGGGGATTGTTAGTGTGGGCATTTTAACCACCTCCCTTCTCCCTCCTTCACCGGCAAGAAACCACACCCACCGACGAGCACCTTTCGTCCTCCGAGCTGCTGTCCAGCGAACAGTAACCAAGCAGCGGCGACCTCCACGCACGGCGGCAGCAGCAGCACCTGCTGTCCAGCGAACATCAACGACGCGAGCTGCAACAACTCCGGCGACGCGCAACATTGGAGCAGCTGCAGCTGCAGCGTTATTTGGCTGCTGCCGAGCTCTTGTGAGAGGACCATTGTGGATCGGTGGAAAAGGTGCTGCTGAAATACATCTCAAGTTTTTCCGGCGAAGCTTTAGTTTTTCCGGCAAAGTTTTTTTTTTTCCAGGTGTACAGATCTGTATTTCCGGTGACGAACAACCGCTGCAACACAACTAAGTACGCCGACGTGAACAGTACTCCGATGTGAGCAGTATTTTCCGGCGGCAACCAGGTTCATTTCTACCGGAGTTGGTACCTCCGATTTTTATATCTTTATATTCTATCTTTTGTTCATATACTTGTAGTTACATTTTGCCGATTTTAAACCCCCGAATAATTTATTAGTTCATACGCATTTTCGTGGCTTTGGATAGTGATGGTAGACTAGGGTCATGTTCTCGCTCATTGACGGGGACGAGGGTAAGGAGAGGTAAGTGGGTTAAAGGAGCGTCTAGACTGAGAATAGGTTCTTGGAACATTGGGACGTTAACGGGTAAATCCATAGAACTGGTTAAGATTCTAAAGAAGAGGAAGATTAATATAGCCTGTGTCCAGGAGACAAAATGGGTCGGCTCTAAAGCTAAGGAGGTAGACGGGTATAAGCTTTGGTTTTCTGGTAAATCGAAGTATAGAAATGGGGTAGGCATTTTAATAGACAGTGATTTAAGGGATCAGGTGGTGGAGATTAGGAGAGTCAATGATAGGATGATGTCGATTAAAATGGTCGTTGAAGGGATCACGTTGAACGTTATTAGTGCCTATGCGCCGCAAGCGGGCTTATGCGAGGAGGATAAGAGGCGCTTTTGGGAGGAGTTGGACGAGTTAGTGGGAGGCATACCACCTACTGAGAAGCTTGTCGTGGGAGGAGATTTCAATGGGCACATCGGATCTATTTCGGGAGGGTATGATGATGTGCATGGGGGCTTTGGCTTCGGGGACAGAAATGGAGGAGGAACCGCACTGTTGGATTTCGCAAGAGCTTTCGGATTGGTGATAGCCAACTCGAGTTTCCCAAAGAAGGAGGACCACTTGGTAGCCTTCCGTAGTTAGGTGGCTAAAACTCAGATAGATTTTTTACTCCTTAGAAAGGAGGATAAAGGTTTGTGCAAAGACTATAAGGTCATCCCGATCAACAACCCTACAACCCGACATAAGCTCTTAGTGATGGATTTAGGGATAAAGATGACGAGGACGAGGAGGGTCGGGGAAGAACGACCTAGGATCAGATGGGGGAGTTTGACAACGGTTAGTGCCCTTGAGATGGGAGAGAAATTGAAGGATATGGGGGCCTGGGATAGTAGTGGGGATGCGAACGATATGTGGGATAGGACAGCTAGTTATATTAGGGTTGTAGCAAGGGAAGTGCTAGGAGTCTCGACAGGTAGTCGTAGTCTGCATCGAGGGGACTGGTGGTGGAATGGAGAAGTGCAAGGGAAAGTGGAAGCAAAGAAGGTGGCATATGCTAAGCTGATGGAGAGCAAAGATGAGGTGGAGAAGTGGACAAATGGAGAACTGTATAAGATAGCGAGGAAGGAGGCGAAGTCGGCGGTTGCAACGGCAAAAATGGCAGCTTTTGAACGTCTTTATGCTGAACTGGAAGATAAAGGTGGGGACAGAAAATTATTCAGGCTAGCCAGGGCCCGGGAGAGAAGGGCACGCGATGTGGATCAAGTGAAGTACATTAAAGACGAAGACGGAAAAGTATTGGTAGAGGAGACCCTTATCAAACAAAGATGGCAGTCATACTTCCATAAACTTTTGAATGACAAAGGGGACAGAGAAATTGGGTTGGGAGATTTGGAACATACAGGAAGGAGTCACGATTTTTGGGGTTGTAGGAGTATTACGGTCGATGAGGTTAAGGATGCTGTTCGTAGGATGCGCTGGGGAAGAGCGACCGGACCTGACGAGATTCCTAGAGAATTTTGGAAGAGTGCGGGCTCGGTAGGTTTGGAATGGCTGACTAGGTTATTTAATGTCATCTTTACGATGGCAACGATGCCCATAGAATGGAGATCGAGCATCATGATCCCGCTTTACAAAAACAAAGGGGATAGCCAGAGCTGTGACAACTATAGAGGTATTAAGCTTCTAAGCCATACTATGAAAGTGTGGGAAAGAGTGGTAGAGATGAGGGTGAGGAGAGGCGTGTCTATTTCAGAGAACCAGTTCGGATTTATGCCGGGACGCTCAACTACAGAAGCCATCCACCTTATGAGGAGACTAATGGAGCAATATAGGGAGAGGAAGAGAGACTTGCATATGGTATTCATCGACTTGGAAAAGGCTTACGATAAAGTCCCACGAGAGATACTATGGAGATGTTTGGAGACTAAAGGTGTACCTGTAGCGTACATAAGGGTGATCAAGGACATGTACGAGGGTGCCAAAACCAGGGTAAGGACAGTAGGAGGGGACTCAGAACACTTCTCAGTTATGATGGGGTTGCATCAAGGATAAGCTCTTAGCCCGTTCCTATTTGCCTTGGTGATGGATGGATTGACGCAAAAAATTTAAGGTGAGGTGCCATGGTGTATGCTTTTTGCGGACGACATAGTCCTCATCGATGAGACTCGTAGCGGAGTTAACGCTAAGCTGGAAGATTGGAGACGCACCTTGGAGTCTAAGGGGTTTAAGCTGAGTAGGACCAAGACAGAGTACCTAGAGTGCAAGTTCAGTGAGACACCTCAAGAGGTTGGCGCGGAAGTTAGGCTCGGGGACCAAGCCATCCAAAAGAGAAGTAGTTTTAAGTACCTTGGTTCTATCATGCAAGACAGCGGAGAGATCGACGAGGATGTCACACACTGTATTGGGGCAGGATGGATGAAATGGAGGCTCGCCTCCGGTGTGTTATGTGACAAGAAGGTGCCACCACAACTTAAGGGCAAGTTCTACAAAGTGGTCGTTAGACCAGCTATGTTATATGGGGCGGAGTGTTGGCCAGTTAAGGTCTCCCACGTGCAAAAGATGAAGGTTGCCGAGATGAGAATGTTGAGATGGATGTGTGGGCATACCAGGAGTGACAGGATTAGAAATGAGGCTATTCGAGAAAAGGTAGGAGTGGCCGCGGTGGAAGACAAGATGCGGGAAACGCGACTGAGATGGTTTGGACATGTGAAGAGGAGAGTCCCAGATGCACCAGTGCGGAGATGTGAGAGGTTGGCCATGGATGGTTTCAGAAGAGGTAGGGGTAGGCCAAAGAAATATTGGGGAGAGGTGATCAGACAGGACATGACGCATTTACGACTTACCGAGGACATGACCCTAGATAGGAGGGTGTGGAGGACACACATTAGGGTAGAAGGCTAGTACATAGTGGTTTTATTCACCCGTATTCGTAGGCGTATTAACGCACTATGATTCCTTGTACTCTGATGTATGTTATTTATGGTATTTATGTTATTATCTAATAATAATATCTACTGTTTTGTTTGTGCTTTGATTATACTATTGTTTGGACCGTTTTCGTCATCTACTTATTTACTCTAATAATCTTGTCTGACCTTTTTCTATGCTTTTATTGAGCCGAGGGTCTTTCGGAAACAACCGTCCTACATTGGTAGGAGTCAGGTCTGCGTACACTCTACCCTCCCCAGACCCCACGATGTGGGATTTCACTGGGTTGTTGTTGTTGTTGTTGTTGTATTCTATTTTTCATTAGTGCATAAAATGTCTTTCATTATCATCTTTAGTTAGTGCAAGAGTAAATCATTCCATTATGTATTTTTAACATAATTATCATTAATAAGTGGTGCACTAAATCATAATGATGCACTAAATGATGGTAATGATGCATTCCATTATTTTTTCATCTTTATATGATTTTCTCTCCTATAAATAGAGAGGTCTTCTTTGTTTTGAAATGGAAGATAAGAGAAGAAAAAATTGAGAGAATTAAGTTTGTCTAAAAAGAGAGTTCTTATTAATTGAAGGGAGGTATTCTTTGTGTGGAGCTTTAAACTCAACTCTTGTTCAGAGTTTGTTAAGTTACATTTTGTAATAAGGTTGTTAAATCCTGGAGGAGACAAGTCAAGAGAACTACTGCTGGACCAGTGAAACGATTTACTGCAGTGGGCTTGAATCTCTTTAAAGAGTGCGAGATATCTGCGTCTCAGCCAAGAAGAGAATTTTTTTTTTTCATTTTATCTTTCAATTATAATCTTGTAATTTCACCAACAGGTGTCATCCTATCCGGTAATGATTATTTGTTACATGAAGGTTAAATGAATTCCAAAGGCACTATAATATGACTCACATTTACAGAATTTAGAAAAGACATTGCTTACTGCGGTCCTCATTCTTCTTGATTTGTCGTTATCTACAAAAGAACATCTTCAATTCAAGCAATGACATTGAATGTAAAATTTTCTAGTTCTCTAGAATAGCTCCAAGATTGCCTTAGCAACATCCAGCAAGAATCAATATTCCATTGTTCACTTATATATTCAAGAATGACATTCAAGTGTAAGGTCTAACAATGTAATTGTTCGATCAAGTATGTAAGTTATGTAATCATCAAACGCCAGTAACTTTAAATCAATATTTCAGTAGGTAGCCTCAATTTTTTTTTTTAGCTCTGAAGGTAAGTAAATATTTAGTTGAACTTAGAGTAAATCGTGAACGAAAAAAATAATAATCAGGAACAAAAACTGAAAGAACACCCCCCCCCCCCCCCCCCCTCCCCGCGTTTACATTTATAGAAGTGTAATGAAGAAAAGAAACCTTTTGTAACCTAATAGGTTGTACAACAATTTCTAGAGGAAAGGTTTAATAACACGACAAACAACCTCGAAAGGTTTCCTTATACAGTTTAAATAAGAGGCAATAATGACTTAACAAAAAATAAAATAATGGCAGGTATATAGTTTCAAGCACACTATAACTCAGTATATTCCTTAAGCTACAACAACAATAACACTATTATTTGATATTAAAAGTAAGCTTAGAAGAAAATACAAATTACAGATCGCCTAGACGAGGAAAAAGGCCTCCTACTACTTCTTGTGGGATATATAACATGTGGATTTTCTTGTAGAGGCGATAAGAGCTCAGACTCATTTATTTTCATATATATATATATATATATATTTTCAAGAGCAAAGTGTCTGCAGTTTCAATAGATAATAGCCTAACTACCACTAATAATTGTAAGATAAGAAGAACCCTGTTAGCACTTTTTTCTTATGAAATCAAGAAGAACCTAGAGTTTCAGTTTCGACAGCAAAGAAGACCAGCTCATAGAGGGGAACATTCTATAATTAGGCAATCCCTTGCTGATGATATATATTATTATCATTGATGAGTTTGTAGCAAGAGGCTTTTTCAAATACTGAACTCCAAAAATCATTCTCATAATAATAGGAGATTAAATTCACAAAAAATGATCTAATTAATATGACAAAATTAGCCCGAATAATATGGATAAAAGAAGACAGCCATAACTAAAATGATATTATTATACTCTAAGAGTAATAGCAAAATCTGGAATGATAAGCACTGAAAAGAATTCGAAAAGAATATTGACCAAGGATATCATTATATGACGTATCGAGGACCACGGGTTGGAGGAGTGTTTGGTGCATATTTCTCAGCCATTCCAACAGTGATCTTAAAAGATGAACATATTCAAGGTTAATTGGTAAGTAGGGCATTTACTGTATAATGTTTAAAAAAATTCGTTTTGTTCAAAATCCTTACCGTTAAAGAAGCTCGGAGACAGTCTAACTTGCAGGGCGCCCCTTACAAATAGAAATTTCAGCTATCTTTTTTCACACACTTCTACAACTTTTAATGGAAAAAAGAAATATACTATCGAGGCAAAAAAAACCGCTTGTAAAACCCAACCAATTACAAACTCTCCCTGATTCGTTCCTCTATTTTCCCTCTTTTTCTCCTTCTCTCTCTCTCTGTATGCTCTTTGAAATCTCTCTCTACTACTCTAACTTGTAAGCGAGAATGAACATCAATACCACATGTAAACTCAACTTTGAATCACTTAAATTAAACTCATTACGGTTGTTTCCTCTTTCCAAGCCCAATTAGGTGAAAAATCAGTGACTTCGCATTATTTAAAATCAAAACAATGGTCTTTTACTTTTCCTTCACCCGTAATGGAAAGTACAATTTTCTTCAAGAAATCTTCAGTTAAATAATAGAGGATAAAAAGTTTAGCATCTGCGAAGAATATCCAAATAACTTCTTGTTCATAGCCTCGGCTTGCTTGATTTTTAACTTTTCAAGACATAGAATTTATTGTGAAGATTGAAAGATAGTTTTCATTTGGGTATATCCGATTATAAACAATTTATATTCTTGATAGAAGAACAAAACTGTAAATAACCAATAAAAAAGGAGTGTCCAAAGCTATTGAGAGGAGAATGCCAACTTATCTTCTCTACTTTCTACACAATAGAAGAATTTGTTACTTCCGCCAAATATGATTTTATAGGGAATACATATAAAGGAGATAAATGTGAAAAGAAAGAACTCCAAGCATTAACAACACCTCTTGCCAAAATGTCACAGCTGGTCAATAAGATTTTGCAGATTCTTTCTGCTTCCTGATTAATTGTTGGTTCTTCAAATTTGGTAATTAGGAGGTCGATTATATTTACAGAGAGGTCTTACACTGTTGAATTGCTGTAATAAAGTAAGTGCCGCATAATTCAAGTTCTCTATTTTAATGATGATTATGAATTACGTGGATTGAACTGTCGAGGTTTTAAAATCAAGACTGAAAAAACTCAATCAATAAAGAGTATTTCATTGGAATGTCTAAATAAAGTACTTTTTTTTTCCTCTTAACAAAGTATTTACCTATGTTAACATATGAGTCTAAGTAAAGAGGATTGATATACAACATACAATATTCCCCTGTCTACAATGAGTCAAACAAAGTAAATTGTTGCACAATTAGGAGAAAACGTGTATATTATGATAAGGTTCCTCTCATGTGATACTACTATTCTCAATTGTTTGAACATTGTTCATTTAAAGCATTTTACAAATTCTAAATGTCGCCGCTTGTTAAAGATATAAGAAATATTGATATAATCGGCTAATTATAATATAATTATAAGTATATTTATATGATAAGTATTAACTGGTCTTAAAGCTAAATTTTAACTTTCTTCTTTCCTTCCCCTAATTTAAGCACTCCTCTCTTCGATGAATTGTGTGTATTGTCTTGCAAAATTTAATTTCTTTCGCTTGCAAGAACATGGATTGTTAATTAGCAGAGTTAAAACTTCAGCGGAAAAGATATATGAAATGAAATGAACACTGCAGAGATTCTAAGGGTTTAAGATTCTAAATGAATCATCTGAGAAGGAGGAAAATAGATTTCAAATGTTATTATCATAAATGATCGCCTTGTTTCAGGCAAGCATCCAAATAAAAACAAAGAAGAACTACAGGAAAAAAAGGCTTTTTTTTATTTATTTAAACCAATGGTTTCAGAAAGGCACTTTCTCCTTTAACAATGTCATTAAAGAAGAGAAGTACTCTCTCTCTTTGTTTCTCAAAAAATTGACATTAAACTAAATAATAGGGTAATATACAACCATGTAATGACATAAGACATGCTCTTTACTTAGTCATCTTACTTAAAATAAAGTCAATAAAGGGTGCTAAATAAAGTTCAATTCAAAGAAATAAAAAGTAAATAAAAAGAGCAGACAGAAAAGGAAAAGAATTTTCTAGTATAATTGAGTTTTTCTTTTTGTAAAAGAAAAACACAAAGTTTTCATATATTTTGCTAGTCCTTTTTTTATAGAAAAAGGTATATGATCTATAAATATAACTTTATTCCTTCTAACAAGGTAGAATCCACAATTCAGAAAGAGAGAGAGTAAGAAAGAAAAAAAAAGTTATAAAATATTCTAGTCTTGAGTGTCCTCTTTAGTTAGTTGTTCCTTTTACAAGAAAGAAGTGTTAATTGTTGTTTTCTCCTTGTATTTGAGAGCGGTGTACTCCATATCAAAATAGTAAAATCCTTCTACCCGTGGTTTTCCCCTCTATTTGTTTGAGGGTTTCCACGTAAAATTCTCGTGTCCAATTTATTTTCATTATTTATTATTATATCAAACTTTAGTTGTGGTGTTTCTCCCCCAAACACTTACTTCTTCGACTTTTTTATAAAATCTTAATTTTCTTCACTTGCTATATAAAAAAAAAGGTTGGTAAAAAGTAAAAGAACAAACCCTAACTTTTGCTAATTTCTAGGAGGGTCGAAACTCTAAGCAATTTGGAAAGAGAATGGAAGTAGAGGTAGATACCATACTTGGAGCCCGTTTAGATGGGCTTAAAAAAAGTAACTTTTATGTATGAAGTGCTTTTAGAACTTTAAAGTGCTGAAAGTTATTTTTATAAATAAACAGTTGAGTGTTTGGATAAAAGTGCTTAAATGAGGAAAATTATGTGAATTTTAGGGTTAAAAGAATAAAAAGGGTAGTTTGGGAATTTAGTTAAAATATAAGGGATATAAAAGTAATTTTCATGGTCAAAGAAAATGACTTTAAGCACTTAAAAAAAAAGTTAGGAATCCTAACTTTTCATTTTTGACTGACTTTAAGAACTTTCTGGCTTAAAGTTAGCATTAGTCAAACACGTCCAAAAGCTGAAAAGGGGAACCAACTAAAAGCCCAATTCAAACGGGCTCTTGGTCTGAGGTCGTTTTGCGGCAGTTGAAGCAAGGACTGAAAACTCTATAAGCAAACAGAGCACATATAGAAGGAATCCACGATGACCCTATGGCAAAGAAGGTTGAATCGATAATCTCTTCAGCGGTAGCTTTTAATTCAAGATACGTCATTTTTTATTTACTTTTTCTGAATAAAGCATAATTTATTTATTTTTAAAAAGGGATTATGGACTGACATTTGGGGTTGCGCCATGTCATCGAGATGAGGATCCTCTTTATATATATATATATATATATATATATATATATATATATATATATATATAAAATACTTCCTCCGTTTATTTTTATTTGTTTTTATACACTTCTTAATAAATAGTAATTATTATGAGTATTTTATCACAAGTCTTATATTAATTAATGTATAGTCTTAAATTTTGAAAATAATTTGAATAATAAGTAATTAATATTAAAAATAAAATAGAAAAAAAATATATATATTATTTTTTGATATAGTAAATTGTAACAGTGAACGGAGAGAGTAATATTGGATTATGGCTACGAAGAGAACACATTGGCATTGACCAAAAATAAAGTTCTCATAAAAGTATTATATACTCCCTTTATTTTAAAATAAGTGATGTTTTTAGCTTGGGCACACCCTTTAGAATATTCGTTCCTAGACTATGAAGTGTGGTTTTTACTAACTCACTCATAATCAAAGAAAAGTTAATGAATGATTCTTGGTTATGTAAACAAGGGTAATCTTAGAAGAATTAATCAATTTCTTCTTGAAATCCTAAAACATCACTTATTTTGAAACAAAATGAAAAGGCTAAAATATTAATTATCCGCAAATTGCCTCTTTTTTTAGTGTAAGGATGTGGTAGATAGATAAGATCTCTTCATTCTTAATCAGAAATTTCGTTATTAAAATCCCTAGCAAAAAATACTTTTATCCATAATGGATCCTATACAATGTGAATCTAATTTAGGCTCGGCTTAATGAATATCAAATTAGAGATAGTTTCACCATCAAAGAAGTCTATGCAGCGTGAATGTAAATTAAATTAGTAAATATCAAATATGAAATGATTATAAAAAATAAAAAAAATCAAAGTTCGATAACATGTTAAGGAACAGGTCCACCCCCTCTTAATATCATTTGAGATTCACATATCCTAACCCACAATTTGACTAAATATTTTGAATGATTTTTTTGTTTTTGTAGAAAGACATATCACAAGATCTTTTGACAAAGATAGTAAATTTTGTCACCTTATTCACATTGTAAAAAGAACGACTTTGAAATTAAAACCAAATTTTAATGATTCAAATTATTACTCTTTAACATTTCTTTCCCTACTACTTGAACAACAATAAGTGAAAACGAAAAGGTTAAAGTGACAAATCCAATTATGAATAGTTTAAATTTGATTTATATATGAACATTTGAATTCTTGAAATTAATGAAAATATAAAGTCATGATTATGATTGTGGTAATATTAAAATTTTGTTAGTTTATTTTTATTTGACTTATAAAAGGGAGATATTTTAAAATTGCCAAGAAAATCTTTTTAAAACATAAACTTTAATAAAGTAAAGTACTGTGAAAGGAGATAAGGAAATGTCAACTAACTAAAAAAATTGAGCTGACTTGAAGGCCAAATTGCCTTCTCTTCCTTTAAGAAAAGTAATCTTTAAAAGAAGCTCTAAATGCCTTTATTTTCTCCCAAAAATTCACACTTTTTGTATCCACATATCACATTTTCAAGCATGCAATACTTCCTTTTTTAAAAGAAAAAAAGAAGACAACACTACGTGAACCTTTTGCTTTGTCCTAACGAACATAAAAATTATGAAATTTTTGAAAGAAAGTAATGTAACAAAAAAGAGTATTTGGATTATTTATTTTTTGATATCTATGATTAGGGGTGTACATGCACCGGGTTGGTTCGGATTTTTTACAAACCAAACCAAACCATTTGTGTCGGGTTATTAAATCTATAAACCAAACCAAACCAATAAAAGTCGGGTTTTTCGATATCAATTTTTCTCGGGTTTTTCGGGTTTTTTCGGGTTTTTCGGGTTTCTCGGGTTTTTTGGGTTTTTTCGGATTTTTTGGGTTTTTTCGGATTTTTTTGGGTTTCTCATAGTATCTAATAAAAAGCACAGAGCAGTGCTTCTTAAAAAGAGTTCTAGTACAAAATATCAACATATAAGATGGAGGCACAACACTGTTTGAAATTTTAACTTTATAATATAACTTTATAAGATAAGTTTTTTTGTATATTATTTAGATGGGCTACTCAAGTCCAAATCTAAATGTAAGAAAGAAAACAAAAATTATGAAAAAATTTTAAAAAATATTTATAAATTACATTTTAATAAATATTTTTATGTATAACATAATTTAAAAGTAGTATATCTATAATCGGGTTGGTTTGGGTTCGATTTGACTTTTTTTAGTTAAAACCAAACCAACCCTATAATGGTCGGGTTTTTTTTTCAAACACCAAACCAAGTCAAACCAAACCACTAGTCGGGTTTTTTTTCCGGTTTGGTTCGGTTTGTCGGTTTGGTGCGGTTTATCGGTTTGTCCTGTACAGCCCTATCTATGATGTCCAAGCGACTTATAATTCAATGGGATATCTTTCACCTCTTACTGGCAACAAGTATTAGGTATTCTATCCACCAAAATTAAGATAGATAAAAAAAAATTACCTAGTGTTTTTTTTTGTCTTTGCTGAATTTAAATGTGAAACCTTATGTTTTTCAACAATTTCATTGACCACTAGGTTACACTCCATATTTGGAAGTTGAAAACTTGAAATTGTGTTTGGCATATATTTTTATTTAACAAAAACTAGTAGAAATTTTGTGAGTGAAGAAAAAATCACTTGAAAAATTGATCAAAATCATTTTTTAAAACTTAGAAGTCATCTTCAATTTTGAAAGATCAATCCAATATATAATCAAACGCTACTTTTAAATTTGTTTTTTTTTTTCTTGTAAAAAAATAATCATGTTCAAACGGGAAGTAAAGGTAATATTTTGTCAAGCTAAACTATTTGAAGGAGGATAAAACGACAAGAAAGTAACCTTTTAATTTATAATCCTTGATTTGGCATATTTAAATTGTAACTCCAAAAGTTTCATTTTTTTAAAATAAAAAATAAAAAAATAGAAAAGTAAAAGAAAGTTCAACTTATGTTGCCTTGGCAACTGGTAAAGGCTGGTTAACTAGAGACAAAGATATACTATAGGAAAAAATAAATAAAGAGAAACTATTTTATTTGTTAAGGATTATTCTATAAATAAGGTGGTTTGGACATGATTTTAAATTATAATTTAAAAGTTTTTATTTAAATTATGTAATTTGAATTTGTTAAGTAATATTTTTATCTCGTAAAACATGAAAACTTAACAATTTATGAAAACTATCAAAACTTCTCCGACTCTTATACAATCTTACCAAATTAACAAATCATAGTTCATAAAATATCTGTAACGGCATGTTCCCGTCGTTATTGATAAGCGGGAAGAAAACTGGGCCAGAAAACTTTTGGATAGTGACTTGGAAATATTGAGTCTAGGCCAAACTTAAATGAAATCTGAGTCAGATAAGGTCTAGGTTAATCCAGTAATGCATGGGGGATTGAGTTTCTGATTTGATAGCCAAGACGATACGGAGCATGTTACGAAATCGTATTCGAGTGAATAAAACTCCCTAAATTGAACTTGGTGTGAAGTATTGATTTTAGAACGTCATGGGTTGAGGGTGTGTTGCAAAATGGGAGTTTGGGACTCAAAACTGACTTTCTGTCTCCATGCATACCGCCAGAGCGGAATTATTCCCTCCAGGGAGGAGCCGCTCTAGCGGGACAGTTGCGAATTAAAACAGGAAAAAGTTATAAAATCATTTTTATTCTTTCCACTTCGTTCTTAAGAGAGCAGAAGCAACCTAAGATGATTTCTTGTGGTTTTCCACCAATTTTAGTGCTAAAGGTAAGATAATCACTCCCCTAACTTGTATTTTGATTGTTAGAACCTAGAATTCATGAGGGATAACTTAGGATTGGGTTCTTGGCTTAAATTTAATGGTGGAAAATAGCCCTAGATGGGTGATAGGATCATGAAAGTGGCCAAGTTTAGAATTTTGATATAATTCGGGTATTGTATGCCATTAATTGTTGATTAGTTATAATTGTTATTATTTTTAGACCAAGAACATGCAGAGAGACTTCGGAAAGGAAAAGCTCCATCTCTTTAGAGTTTTCAAAGCTTGATTTTGAGGTAGGTGATGGTTTGTTTTCTCGTATGTGTCATATGTGCTTGTTAACTGCTTCATTTATATACATATATGTAGATGAATAGGGAAAGATGAAATGAACCACATGAAATGACTGATTAGTTGTCAATGGCATGTAATGAACTTGTTCTTGGTATTTATGATTGTTGAGACTATTCATTGTGTTTGTGATTGTGATGTGTTTGATTGGACCGGGTGTCACATTTCGACATATGACTGGATTGGGTGTCATATTCCGATACGTATTTGGTTGGGTGTCACATTCCGACACAATATTGGATCGGATGCCACGTTCCGTCACACTAATAAGTGAAGTGTATATTCCATGAGAGAACCATTCTTGACAGTGTATTGAATTGAGACTGTAGAGTTCTGTATATGTTGTATATGTGTGTTTACTGTGTTGTAATTACTTGTTTCATATCTCACTTACTCGAATAGCCGCGTGATCCTACCAGTACACCGTTGTTTTGTGTACTGATACTGCACTTACTCTTTCTTTGTTGAGTATAGAGCATATTCAGGCGGCTGTTAAGAGACCTCGAGTAGACAATCGCTGAGTTACGAAATTCAAGGGTGAGCCAGTCTTTCAGGATACCATGAGTTCTTCTCTATCTTGGTCCCTCCTTTTCAGACTCGGATTTTCAGACACTTTTTGTTTAATGACTTTTCGGGATTGCATCCCCCTTCCTTGGACTTGTGATTTTACAAGTATTTTGGTACAATGACTTTCAGATTCTACGGATATTTCTGCATGTTTTAGTTTGAATTGGATGAGTTTATGAGGATTTAGTACCTTTATCTTATTTAATTTGTTTCCACATCTTAAATTGCTTATCTCTTGTTATTGCTGATTAGTCTAGATTGTAATAGTGATTCTCCCACCGGAAGGTTAGAGTGAGTGTCAATCACGACGGGTCAGGATCGTGACAATATCTTATTATGCTGCATTAATAAATCGCATATCTCCATACTCTTTTTATAAATAAATATTTATTATTACAAACTTTAAAATACACATAATTTTACATAGATTCACTGATTCAATAAATCAACAATAGTAATAACTAACTTTTCTTTAATATAATTCCCTCACATAGTATAAACAATCACTTCACGTCGAGCATGATTTGTTTATTTTTTACAAAATTTAAAATTTTAAATCTCTATTTGTAAAATATAAACTTATGCATCAATTATTATATTTAATAAAAAATTAAAATCACAACTAAGAATTTAAAATTCCGCTGAATTTTAAATTATAATTTAAAATTAAAGTTTAAATTTCATCCATATTTTATAAATAAATAATAATTTCAAATTAAAACTTCAAATTTCAGTAAAATCCTATGACCAAACGTCCATCAAAAGTAAACGTATTAAAAGTGTCTTCGAAGAAGTCAAATTCCTGAAGTATTGGAAAAAATATGTCCCCAAATAAACCATTGGGCATTGGCAATGGAGCCAAAGAGTGGAGTTATATGTAAATTAAAAAGTGTCCATAGAATAAATTTTGCTACATTAAAATAATCTGAATGTGAATTGTTTTAGGCCAGTCTCATTCAATAAGCTCGATCGAAAAAATATAACCTGAACCCCCTTAGTCCTATTACCTTATTAATAGAATTTCATTACGAATAAGTGTGTAGTTGGTAATTGAATAATAGGTTGAAGGGTCATTTGGTTGAGCAAGAGATCTCTTGACGGAATTTCACACATATGAGGTCTTTCATTTTATTTACTTATTTTTGAATTGAAACTTTTCATGAATTTTCAGCATGTCCAACAATTTACTTAAACTGTATTAGATATTTTGCTAGAATTATTTACTTCTTGATTATTATTTTTTGTTCAATCAATTACTTCTAGTTCATGAATTTATTTGATGGTTTGATTTAATTTTTACAAAGATTTGATTTAAAGGGGGAAGAGAAGTAAGTAAGATGAGGTTTAGTTAATTTCCAACAGTATCATTTTGTAATATTTAACATACATAAATTGAGGTTCAAAATGGAACCCTCTGCAAGTATTTCATAAACTTGAGGGGCGATTTTAGACCTATCCCTTATTTATTTTTTAATAGCTCTGCTGACTGCTAGTGAAAAAGGGCAAAAGTAAATTATTATTTATACGGTGTACTAGACTCCATATGAAGGTAGCAATATGATTTCTCGTGGGATCCATTACTTTTTTGCTATTTGCTTACGATTTTAAACGATTTGCTTACGATTTTAACCGATCGTTTGCTACGTGGGATAAAAAAAATCTCAATATGAAATTTGAAATTAATTTTATCCCATGTATTTTGAAGTATTAATTAATCCCTGAATCATATTATCTCATCATTTGTAAACCCATAAAATATCCCAACTTATCTTATCCCGCATAAGAAACAAACCCTAAAAATTCAAAGGCCACCATAGTCCAATCTTCTGGCTGGACGAGACTTCGATATAATTTATTGCAACATGCAAACTATGGACTTAAGGGGTGGGGGACGGGTGGAGGGATGAACTATAAATGTTGAAACATTTAAGTCAAATTTGGACAATTTGATTCATTTTAGTACACATATATTAAGTCAACTATGCCCACATCTTTTAAATACCCTTTTCTTGCAAGAAATTTGGGGAACAATATGCTCATGGCTGGCACAGATTACGTAGACGCTTGAATGTCATTTTAAGTCCTTTGCAAGTGAAATATGTTAAGAAGTTTAGGATTTCTACACTTCTTATAGAGACGCTGAGAAATCTTAGTGACCTAATCATTATAGGACCAATATAATATGCCACAATCTTGTCATATGGTTGGAGAAATGAATGGAAAAAAATTGGCAGTAAATGAGATGATTTTCAAGAAAGCTTCAAAAGAAGCAAAAGTAGCAGAGAATTATTCTGTGTAGAAAAAGAATTAACTTGAATTTGAAGTATGTAACCCTACCAGGTACCAGGCCCATGATACCCTAAAATATAAAAGGGAAAGACAGTTGAAGTGAAGAAATCATTAACTGCCAAAGTTTTAGAGGGAAGGAAGAATAGAGAAGAAAAAAAAGTAGAAAATAATGAGAGGACTCACAGGACAAGTAGTAAGCTTTACAGCTTGCAAAAGCTTGGGATATTGCAGTTGCTTTAAAGGGATATGTTACAGCAAATATGACAACACTCAAAAGGCCAAAAAGTCTCAGCCTTTCCTTTCTCCTCTTTAGCTCTCAGTATCTGATTCATCTATCCATTAGGTATTGGCGTTTCAAACAAGAAGAATCAACAAACCCCTCAAGTCCCCCCCCCCCCCCCCAAAATCTATTTGGGAGGGAGGTTTCTCCCTAAATATCAAGAGACAACTTCATGTGTATTTTAATCCATCATAAATTTGATGCAATATCATCTTATAATAGCGGTATTCGATCAAGGTATCTACCGAGTATATCTATATCTCCCATCAATGCAAGTATTGGGGACTCCACCTAGCAAATCTTCGATCCAGTTTGTGCAAATTCCAATTAGTACATGTTACCTCCCATTAGTACAAAAACTAAGTAATATGCTTACCGAACCTTAAACGAGTAAAAAAGAAATCATCTAATATTTTTAATATGATAGTGCATATTTCAGGTCTATTAGGAGAGTTTTGGGGGGGGGGGGGGGTTGAGTGGGACAAGGTAGGCAGGCAAGGCATGTGGAAGAGAGAGATGATGAAGGGAAATGAAATTGGATTAGACAAAGAATGTGAGTCTGTCCCACCATTTTCCATAGACAATCTAACCATATAAAATATGACCCCATTATATTGATTTGATTTTTCTAATCTTAAACACTTCCCTCTTTCCATGTGATGGTCGCTGTAAACGGTCCCCTCTCTATTGTCCTATTTCCTATTTATCTTTTCTCTCCATGTATTTTAATTAGTTTCCTTCTCCTGCACCTTCACCTCAGCTTCCTCTTTACACCTTCTCCAACTTCTTTTTTCCCATGAGAAGAGCACATTGGGACCACCCTCCTTCCTTTCCCGATAATCATGGCCGTCCAATTTCCACAAAATCTATCCACAGTCCAAGTGTACATACTTTAGAACCCCTTTTTTACATCAACCACCAAAGAATTAAACTAACCCAAAAATGTTATCTTGGCATGACCAAAGAGACTACTAAACAATTCACCAACTGCATTATATAGGAATCAATTCCAGCAACCACTCTAAAAGTTTAGCTTTATGTGAGGGTTATAAGCTATGTGTTCTGTCTTTAACAATAATAAATACTAACCATGTAAAAAACAACCGGCAAACTGACCATAATTCAAGCCGCACCAAAAGGTTGTCAATAGCAAATGTAAGTAGTATATGAAAAGAACATAGTACCAATAAAGAGAAGATAAATTTAAGAGACAAATGTGCACACTTTGTAATTAAGGCTTGGCCATTACAAGAAAAACAAACCTTTGAATATACAATATCAACCGATGCCTAGGATGGGGAAAAAAAAGAGGGGGTGGGGGTGCAAGCACTATCAATTATCACTCACTTACAAAGCTTCACATGGTGAAACGAAAACATTTAAAAAAAAAAAAAAGAGGAGAAAAAATAAACAAACAAGGATACTCCCTAAAAACCGCATCCATGCCATGTGTTATATAGTTTAGAATAAATTCAACTTCTTTTTTTCTTCTTTTCTTTTTCTAATAATTGAAAACAATATAGTATAAGGTTAAAGTTGGTGTATACCGAGTGTGTAGTGATTGTTTGTTGGTTTCTTTGAAGGAAATGAGTTGGTTTTCCACATTTGACAGTTGGGAAAAATCCAAACAACCACCTGCAGGAAGCATCATATGTACGATAATGTCAGGAAACAAGATTATTATTGAATAAAAGTAAGAACTTCAGGGAAGCTAAGCGTAAAATGGACTTAAAGTAGCACTAATGATCATCACGTGTAATCCAGTCAGTTAATGAAATAGTAGTAAACCTAACAACAAAGGCACTTCTGATAAGATGATGGACCAGCAAAGCAGTGCATCAATGCCATTCATATCCAAAGACAGAATAATAAAAGCTGAGAATCATGCCCCTACTCAAGGACCAGAAAATCTATCACAACTCAACCTGGCCCATTGCAAGCATTTAGATGTCTAGCGTGTTTCACTAAAAAGAGGAGGAAAATGTATTAGTTGGATTTCCAATTATAGTCCAACAACTTCTACTCAATGGAAAATAACTTGGTCTTGATGGTTGTCTACAATCTACTAGTCTAAGGAAAGTAGTATCATTTGAATATATGAAAATTTGACTAGGCTACTTCGACATTATGCTTTAGGCATAGGACTCATATCAAAAACTCATCATCTCATGCTCCCCCTTACTTCAAAAATGATTAGGTAAAAAATTACAGTTTTGACAAAATCATTACTTTTTTTTTATTAAAAGAAGCCCATAATACTATCTTGTTTTTCTCTCTTTTCTTTTCTTTTTTTGGGGGGGGGGGGGGGGGGGGGGGGCGAATCAAGAACTACAATTGAGTGTGAGGCACTAGACAGAGAAACTTTAATCTCTTAAACCAGATCATTTATGTTTCAATTTGATCTTCTAATTTGGGGAAAATGCGCACTTCAACACATTGTTAGGCATACTAGTTCCCACTCCTCTCCCCGCAGTGGAGAGGACACCGGGGCCTTGCCTTCTTACTCTCTCGAGCAAGCGACTACGCCTTCACTCCAAATCCAAATCAATGACAAAATGACTTGCAAGGGGAATTTACATCAACCACATGAGCATGAGCATTCTTGTCTTGAAAAATGGAAGGCAAATTAAGGAAATAGTACTACATTAACATGTCAAATTGGAATGTTGTTGACCGCCATTCTTGTCAATGACCCGTAAACGGTAGGAACCACTAATGCCACATGGAATAAGTTAATATAGAATTGAAGTGCGACATAAATACTAGTTCTACATAATTATAGATGTCATGAAAAAAATTACCTTTTGTTGGCAGGGTTAGTTGCTTTGCTAATTACTCCAAGTCCTTGTGAATATGCTCTTTAGCCTATTGCCTGAGAGTCTCTGCAAGGCCTTCTTAGCCCCAGCAACCTCCGCCTCTCCCAGCTTCTGCAAATGTCCGTATGCTCCAGCCTCCACTAGCCGCTTCCGACAACCCTGGCTCCCGCCCGCCATGATTGCCGCCACCACTGCCACTGGAAACTTCTTCGAGACCGCATCGTTCTTGGCATCCAACATTTGGACCAACTTCATCACACTCTTCTCATCCTTAACCAATTCCTTCCTATTCGACTTCACAGCCAATAGTGAAACTAACGCATTAGCAGCCACCTCTTGCAGCCCATCTGGTTTAGCTGATTCCATCAGCTTCACCAAAGACCCCATGCACCCAGCAATAGCCCTCTTCTTTTCTTCACTAATGGATAAATTTGCAAGCAATGAAGCGGAAATGTACTGTATCATTAAGCTACCATGTTTTATAAGCTCTGCTAACTGAATAGTAAACGTGGTATATGATGAAAGAATCCTTGACGCACAATCGGTAGAAGATAACGAATGAATTGCCCGTAAAACGTATTCTAATGTATCAGAACTTGATGATTCATGAAGCAAATGAAGTAATCTCTGCAACCCCTTTTCTTGAATTAACAATTCCCGATAGTACTCACCAGATGAAGCAAGAATCGCAATGCAATTTGCTGCCTTTTCTTGTGCTGATGCTTTGCCTGAAACCATCAACTGTAAAAGAACAGGAATTGCACCTTCTTCTGTTAATGCAATTCGAACATCTTCATTTGTGGAAACATTCTTGATAGCCCCAATACCATGAATTTGTGCAGTGACCGAACCAGATTTACATAGGTCCAGAAGTACAGGGACACCACCATAAGCTGAGATTGCCCAAGCATTTTCTGGGTCATTTGTGATGCATTCCACTGCCAAGGCAGCTCTTTCCTTCATCGTAACCGAACCAGACTCAATGATTCTCAGTAAAGGACCCAAAGCACCCTCTTCAAACACGCATTTCCTTGCCTGTTCACTCAAGGATACAAGCATTGATACCGCAAGAACTGCCTGTTCACGTATAGAAGGATCCGTATTAAGGTCAAGTAAATTAATCAAGTACCCAACATGTCCTTCTTTTGCAACAAGACCAGCTGATTTTTCATCCTCAGAGAGCAGCTGAATCAACGATTCCAAAGCCTTTTTCTTGAACTCAACGCCGCCGATCTGAATTCTAGTAAAGACGTCTCTGACATAAAGGATTAAATCGTCTTTGGTAGAGTTAGACGAAGGGTGGGAGAGGACAATAGCAGTAGACTGACGGAGTACACCGGAACGGCAAAGAAGGTCGAGATGATGGATCTGCTTAGACAACCACCCAGAAGCCATATCGAGGTCCGACTGCATCAGTAGCTTACCGGGAGTCTTCTCCGGGTCAGAACATTGCTCACAAAGAGTCTGAACACGAAGAACAGTAGAAAAAAGATTAGGGAGCAGCGTCGGAAGAAGCTCATTTTCCGACCAGTGAGGAGAATCAGATATTTCCGTCAAAAGGGACTTAACGGTAGCAAGCTTCGACCGGAGAACTTGCCAGCGAGAAGTGAAAGACTTGATAGAAAGAGAAAAGGGCAGTAGATGAGAGAGAATCTGGTTGATTTGGTCAAGGGTTTGAGCCGTAGAAGGCTGCTGAGCTGTTGGTTCGCCGGTACGATGCATTTTTCTTAGCAAAAAACTCAATTGGGTGTCAATACTTTCCACTCCCCGGAACTATTACCGGGAAAAACTAAGAGAACATATGACCAGCAAGAAAGGTCGA
The DNA here is from genome assembly GCF_947179165.1 of Solanum dulcamara. Classification (NCBI taxonomy): domain Eukaryota; kingdom Viridiplantae; phylum Streptophyta; class Magnoliopsida; order Solanales; family Solanaceae; genus Solanum; species Solanum dulcamara. The sequence continues at coordinate 10,438,855 of NC_077242.1, forward strand.
GAGAGGGAGCAAGGCTTTGGGTTTCGAGAAATTGAAAGATATGGGAAAGGAGGAAATTGGGGAGAGTGATAAATTGCGTAGGGGGAAAGATAATTCAGAGAAAGAGAGAGAATGGTGAAAAAGAAAGGGAAGCAATGGAGAGATGGTGGGGTTTTAGGAGAAGCAGAGAGTGGTGTTCTCGGTTCGGTTGATAGTTGGAGTGGGCTATGAACCGTGGAAGACGGTGACAACTGAACAGTAACGTAACGTGATTTTATTTTTTGGGTTTTTTCGGTTGGGTCTCCGAACCATCTTAAAAGTCTTAATTAAATTTTGATCTCATAATACAAAACTCATTTAAAAATAACCCGTCTCCGTATTTAGAACTTCGAATCAAAAATCTCTAACTAAAGTGCAACAGTCATATACCTACGCCAAAGGATTGTAACGTGATTCATTTTACCTGTATTTATCGCTTTAATAAATAATATATAAATCTACTAGTGCTTATTCGGTTTTCATCTAGGTGTGAATTTGTTACATATAATTTTAAAAATTTCATTTTAATCTTAATAAAAAGTTATTTATATTATGAAATGTCAATATTAGGTATTTATATTGGGATGACTAACTAGGGCAAAAATTATTTGGGTGAACGTTTACTTTGAAGTTGAAAATGTATTGGATATAATTTTTCAAATCAAATTTTATTTTTATTTTAAAAAAAAAACATGAAACATAACTTATATTTATAACTTCTAAAAGAAGTTTAAAATATATATTGCTACCAAAATATCTACCTGTTAATTTTGGGACAAGTTTTAAATTGTTAAAATACTTCCAACAGTCACATTTTGGGCAAATAGAATTTTTTTATAACCAAACAAATTGTTGGAAATTTTTTCCAAATTCTATGTTCAAAAAGGAGTTAAATTAAGATTTGTGACATAAAATTTCACATTGATGTGTTAAATCACTCCCAAATCATATTTGAGAATTAAAACTGAGACGATCTTGTTGTAGATGAAAGATTATTTACTATTTTAAGGGCTTATGAAATTATAAGTTTTGTTTGGATAGGTAATTTTGATTTCTTAAGTTATTAAAAAATCTATAAGTTATGAAAACTATATTTAAAAAATTCAATTCTTATTCAATCTTATTAAATATGCAAATCATTCTTTTATAAATAAATATTTAATTACAAAATTTTAAATACACATAATTTTATAAAGATCCACTAGTTAACAATTATTTATAAATATTCACTAGTTAACAATTGTAGTAACTAGTTGTTCATTAATATAATTTTTTTCACATGGAACCAAAAATCTCCACATAGAGCATGAGTCCTTTTTAAAGCAAAATTTAAAATGATAGATTTTTTTCCCTAGAATATAAACTAATGAGTCGAGTCTTATATTTTGAAAAAAAAAATGAAATTATGATTTGAAATCTCAAATCATACTTTTTAGAAAATTTAGAATTTGAAAATTGAAATCATAATCTCAAATCGCATATCCAAATATTAATTTAAAATCATAATAATTTCATATAGCATATCAAAATTTTTATAACCAGTGAATTAAACATATCTAATTTAGATTTCAATTTTGGTAGAAGAATAGTTGATGTTGACTATATCTTTTAAACAAGAGATAAATATCAAAAACACACTTAAACTATCTTTCTTTTTTGAGTTTCACACTTAAATTATTGGAGTGTGGGTTTTATACATAAACTATCACAACCCAATTTTGAGAAACACACCTCAGTGGTGTGTGTAATACACTCTCTCTACTATCTCTATTTTTAGAAATTTTTTTGCCACATGGCTAAAATATTCTATACAACAATAACAACAACCTAGTGAAATTCCACAACTTGGGGATGGCTAAAATATTTTATATTGATAAAAATTAAATAAACTATTAATATTAGTTAAAAGTTAAAATTAAAGTATTTTTATCCCCCCAAAAAAGAAATTATTTTTTAAAAAAAGTTGTTTTTTTTTAAAAGTTATTTTTCTCACTCATGTATATGTATCTAACACAAAACGAGAAAAAAAATTGAAAGCGGGGAATTAGGTGTGGCATGGTAGAATTTTTTTAAAAAATATATATATAAAAATAATATCTAAATTACTATTTGAAGGGGGAGGAGGAAGATGAAGTTTAAAAAATTACAAAAGAATTTTAGAAAATAAAAATAAAACAAAAAAAATTAAGGGGGGGGAGGGGGAGTATGGTGAGAAAAAGTGGTGGAGTGGGTGATAAAAATATTTTATATTTTATTTTATATTTTTTTTGAGGTTGGGATAGTGACACTTTAATATTTAATTTTAACTAATTCTAAGAATTTATTTAATTTTTATCTAGATAGAATATTTTATCTATGTGGAGTGTGATGTGATAATTTTTTTTAAAATGAAAGAGAGAGTGTAGCGCACACACCATGGTGAGAGTGGAATAAAAGAGAGAGGTGTGTTTCTCAAACTAAGAAGTGATAGTTTAAGTATGAAACTCACACTCCCAATAGGTATGAAAAATGTGTTTTTGACACTTAGCTCTTTAAACAATGAATGGCTTTGACTTTTTATGGTGCATAATTCCCGTGATGGCAGTATAATACCAAAATAATCGTTTCTAGACTCTAAAATGAACTATTTAAATAGGAACTAATTAATTTTAACACGTTAAATAAATGAATGAATAAATAATTGTACTTGATGGAGAAAATTTTGTCTATCTCCGAGTAAGTCCATCAGTACGCGATTTAAGTTTAGTCGGAGCCTAAATGTACTTGGTGTAACATGCATGCACCTGTTATCCTCATCGTCCTAAACTTCCCTAAAAAAAATTCTACTAGATTTTGTTGGTACACAATTCTTAGGGAACGTTTGGTATGTTGTACAAATATAAATAAATTTGGGACAAAAAGTTAGTACTGAATTTCTTTATTATGTAGTTATTAATTTTAATATATAACTTAAACATCCATGTAAGGACTATTTTATACTTGTTAAATTGGTGAAATAATAGTATTGAAATTAGTTATTTCTAGATAAAATTTTGATAAAAATAACCTTGAGATCCCTCAAATTATTTTTTTATCAAACAATGTGGCATTTTTTAGAAACAAAACAAAATTTTGTTTTTAGAAATAATTCGCACAAGCTCAAACAAGAAACAAATACTTAGTTCAACAAACAAAGTATGAGCAAATTAAAGTCCTTTTTTTTCTATTATATGAAGAAAATAAAAAAGAGATAATAAAAATCAAACTCACATTTATTATATAAAAAAATTATTCCATAGATCGACATTTCAATTATTAAACCATAAATTTTGATGGTGAACTAAATCACTATAAATAATATTTACGCAAGATCATACTCATACCCTAACAAACCTCAATAAAATATGAAACTTAATTTCCATAGTATCCTCCAATATATTTCTAGTCTGGATTTTATTTATTTTGTTAACTATTTCTTCCCTTCTATTATTTGTACAGTATAAAAGCCCATGAAGGGTTCCCCCAATTATGTTTAAACTTCTAAAGTCAACATCAATCAGGAGATTAATTCCTTATTTTTAAAATGTGGATTACAATTTTATCACAACTGGAATCTTCTTGAATAAATTCTTTTATAAGTACGTAGAATGAGTGTTTTGAAAAAAGTGGACGTGAGGCGAGCCGTTTTATACAAGACAGGATGAGGCGTAAATTTTGAGACACGGTGCTTAAGTCAAGTGAATCTAAGGAACATATATTTTATGTATTTTCAATTTTATGATTTATTACTAAGCAAATAAGCAAAAGTAAATCTTTCAATAATTTTGTAAATAAATCACAATAATATAGAAAAAATATTATAGTATAAGGAACATTTACACTTAACACAATATTAATACAAATCTATAGTCAGTTGTACAACAACAATAGCAACATATCCAGTGAAATTCCACAGGTGGGGTCTGGAGAGGATAGAATATAAGCAGACCTTACTTCGAGACAGTATGAGGCGTAAACCCCGAGACACGGTGCTTAAGTCCAGTGAATCTACGGAACGCATATTTTATGTATTTTCAATTTTATGATTTATTACTAAGCAAATAAGCAAAAGTAAATTTTTCAATAATTTTGCAAATACATTTAAATAAATCACAATAATATAGAAAAAATATTATAGTATAAAGAACATATACACTTAACACAATATTAATACAAATCTATAATCAGTTGTACAACAATAATAACAACATACCCAGTGAAATCCCACAAGTAGGGTCTGGAGAGGGTAGAATATATGCAGACCTTACCACTACCTCATGGATATAGAGAGGTTGCTTTCGAAAGACCCTCGGCTCAAAAGTATCATCCCCAAATAAGAAAGAGAGAGAAGAACCAATATATATAGCATAATGGCAAAAACGAGCAACACAATAATAATAACATTAACAAAGTAATAAAATAATCAAAAGACACTAACAACACAACTATAGTGGCACACCTAGACTTACGACCAGCCCTAAACCGTCACAGGACAATATACCATACTATCCCTACTAGCCTTCTACCCTAATCCGCGACCTCTAGTCCTTTTTATTTAAGGTCATGTCCTCGACATATGGAGTAGCGTCATATCCTGTCTAATCACATTTTTCCAATGCTTTTTCGGTCTACCCCTACCCCGCATAACTCCAAATCCAACCGCTCACACCTTCTAACTGGTGTGTTGACAACCCTCCTCTGCACATACCTAAACCATCTCTGTCTCGCTTCCCTCATCTTGTCTGCCACAAAGGTCACTCCCACCTTCTCTCGAATAACCTCATTCATAATCTTATCACTTCTAGTGTGTCCACACATCCATCTCAGCATTGAACATGTACCATCTGAACATGGGAGTTCTTGACTGGCCAGCACTCTACTCTATATAACAACGCCAGTCTAACCACCATTCTGTAGAACTTACCTTTAAGTTTAAGTGGTACCTTTTTATTACTCAGGAATCCAGAGGTAAGCTTTCATTTGATCCATGATGTCCCTATGTGATGCGTGATATCATCGTCGATGTCTCCACTACTCTGGATGATGGATTCAAGATATTTAAAGCTTTCTCCCATGGGGATAGGTTGAGTGGCAAGCCTCACTTCCCTGCCCTCTTCCTCCATCGCAACACTAAATTTGCACTCCACATATTTTGTTTTAGTCCTGCTCAATTTGAACCCTTTGGACTCCAAGTTTTGTCTCCAAACCTCCAATATATCATTAACTCTGTCCCGAATCTCATCAATCAAGACTATGTCATCCGCAAATAGCACACACCATGGGACCTCTTCCTAAATAAACCTTGTTAGCTCATCCATCACCAAGGCAAAAAAAATTGACTAAGCACAGGTCCCTGATATAGTCTCATCTCCACAGAAAAATACAATCTAATATAACGAGACAACATGCATTCTTCCTCTCCCTCGCCTCTTTCCTCCTTCTCCCAATCTCGCACTCCTCTTTTCTTCTTCTAACATGTATTTATATATCATAATAAAACAAACTATATATAACTATAGATCTTTAATTAAATCCAAATTATAGTCATTTTAAAAAAATTCCTCAAAAAAGAAAACAACACACAAACTTGAGGAAATTTTTTGAAGGCTATTGTCATTGAGATTCCTACATGGTATGTTGAAATTCTAAACTTATACAAGTCGGACTTCAAATAAAAATTCAGGATAATTATGATTCTAAACATTTCGGTCAATTAATTTATAAAATGTATACAAAATGTATGAATTATATATACTTTATACTAATACATACACTATACATATACTATATATATAATATACAAATAATAACAGTGTATATTGTATATATTATGCATGTATATATATTTCAACTATATGGGTGAACTAATTGGGCGAACTATACATAACTGTAACTTTCCCTAAAAATTCAGGACAATATATTTCATTGATTATAGGTTAGTCCGCAAAAGATTCTTCATATGAAACTTTTTTAATTTGAAGGAAAAACAAATCGATATTTTTATTAGATGATGGATGTCTCTTTCTCAAGTGGGGCCCACTTAAAAGTGGGTAAGTTGCCCACTTGAGATTGTTGCACAATTTGCTTTCTCATCTTCTATAAATGTCGTTCTTGGCATTGAGAAGAGAGGACACAGATACGAATATTGAAGTTTTCTTCTCAGTTTCTCCTTTCTTCTCTGTCATATTTTTTTGCCTTATTTTGTTGAATTTAGTTTATTTTATAACACGTTATCAGCACGAAACTCTGCTATTTATTCAAGGTAACAAAAGTGGTAAGAGTTTTATTTAAATTTATTTTCATAAAATGGCAAATATTTCAAAAATTGAATTTAGTGCTCTTGATATCTCTAGAAAAGGCTGCTCATCATGGGCACTTGATGCCGAAATTCATTTAGAATCAATGGGTCTGGCAGACACCATTAAAGATGACAATATGACATCCAATCAAGACCGTGCTAAAGCCATGATATTTCTCCATCACCATCTTGACGAGGGACTAAAATTACAATATCTCACATTAAAAGACCCCCTTAAATTGTGGAAAAATTTAAAAGAAAGATATGACCACCTGAAGTTGGTCATGCTTTCACAAGCTCGTCATGATTGGCTAAATCTGAGATTAATGGATTTCAAAAATATAACTGAATATAATTCTGCTCTATTTAAAATTATAGCTCAGTTAAATTTATGCGGAGAAGTGATCACTGAGCAAGATAAACTTGAAAAAACATACTCCACATTTTCACCTGCGAATATGCTCCTGCAGCAGCAATATCGCGAAAAAGAATTTAAAAAATATTTTGAATTACTTTCTCACCTTCTTATTGCTGAAAGACATAATGAACTATTAATGAAAAATCATGATAGTCGGTCAGTTGGTTCTTTGCCACTCCCTGAAGTAAATCAGGCAAATTCTAACCAACGAGAAAGAGGTCATGGCCCCAGTCGTGGTCGTGGTCAAAGAAAAAATTTTAATCATGATTCTCGGCTGGCACCGAAAAATGATCAGCAATATAAAAGGCAGGGTAAAAAGCCAGAAGCTTTACCGAAGAATAATTCAGAAAGTGTATGTCATAGATGTGGAGGTGTGGGGCACTGGTTGTGGACTTGACGGTCGTCAAAACGTTTGGTTCAGCTATATCGGGCATCGTTAAAAATGACAGAAAATAATCCAGAGACAAATTTTATCTCTGAAGATAATATTGAGCCTATGCATTTGGATGTAACTGATTTCTTTAATTTTCCAGACGAAAATATGAATATTGATAGGACAAATAATATGTAAATATTTTTCTTTTTATTTGTATTAAATATGATGTTTGTATTTTCCTAGTTAATGTAAATAAATAAAATTTATGTAATGTACCATGAGTTAATACTTATTTTATTTCTTATTGAAGAAAATATAGAAATGCCTCAAATTTTATTTGGATCAATGACCAATCACGAGGATATGTGTGTAATTGATAGTGGAACAACCCATGCTATATTTAAAGATGAGAAATATTTTTGTAACTTGCTAAGAAGAAAAGCAAATGTTACTATAATTTCTGGTAATTCAAAAATGATAGAAGGCTCCGGAAAAGCTACTATAATTCTGTCTAAGGGGACAAAAATTGTTATAGAAGATGCACTATTTTCTTCTAAATCTCCAAAAAACTTGTTAAGTTTTAAAGATATCCGCAGAAATGGATATCATGTTGAGACACTAAATGAAATGAATATTGAATATCTTGGTATAACCAAGAGTGTCTTAGGCCAGAAATATATTTTGAAAAAATTACTAACTCTGTCATCTAGCCTATATTATGCAAAAATTAGTACAATTGAAGCACATATGATCGTAAAGCAGAAGTTTACTGATCCAAATACATTTGTGCTATGACATGATCGAATAAGTCATCCTGGATCAATAATGATGAGACGAATTCTTGAAAATTCAACTGGATATCCGTTAAAGAACCAGAAGATTCTTACAAATGATGAATTTTCATGTGCTGCTTGTTATCAAGGCAAATTAATTGCCAGACCATCGACCCTGAAGGTTGGCATCGAATCTCCTGGCTTTTTAGAGCGTATACATGGAGATATATGTGGATCTATTCATCCACCTAGTGGATTGTTTAGATATTTTATGGTCCTAATAGATGCATCATCTAGATGGTCTCATATGTGTCTGTTATCATCTCGCAACCTGGCGTTTGCGAAGTTGTTAGCACAAATAATAAGATTGAGAGCGTGATTCCCAAATTATCTAATTAAGGCCATTTGCCTTGATAATGCTGGAGAATTTACATCTCAAGCATTTAATGATTATTGCTTATCAATTGGGATAAAAAATGAATATCCTGTTGCTCATGTTCATACTCAAAATGGCCTTGCAGAGTCATTTATAAAGCGCCTACAATTGATAGCAAGACCTCTACTAATGAAAACAAAATTGCCAATTACTATTTGGGGTCATGCTATCTTACATGCAGCAGCACTTGTACGTCTCAGACCGACACATTATAATAAATACTCTCCATCGCAATTAGTATTTGATCATGAATCAAATATAGCTCATTTAAGAATTTTTGGTTGTGCGGTATACGTGCCTGTAGCACCACCACAACGTACAAAAATGGGCCCTCAACGAAGGTTGGGCATATATGTTGGGTTAGACTCACCCTCCATAATTCGATACCTTAAACCGTTGACTGGAGACTTATTCACTGCTCGATTTACAGATTGTCGGTTTGATAAAATAATTTTCCCGTCATTAGATGGAGAGAAAAAGGAACCCCAAAAAGAAAAAAAATTGCGTGGAAAGTTTCATCACTTTCACATTTTGATCCATGTACTCGCACATGTGAGTAGAAGGTCCAAAAGATCATCCACTTGCAGAAAATAGCAAATCAAATGTCAGATGCATTTACTGATTTGAAACGGATAACTAAGTCACATATCCCTGCAGTGAATGTACCTATCCGGATTGATGTCCCAAAAGGACCATCTACAAGTATCATAGCTTCTAAATCCCAAACACGCCAGAAGCGTGGTAGACCGTTGGGTTCAAAGGATAAAAATCCTAGAAAGAGAAGCGTGAGAAATAATAAAGATGATACTACAAAAGAACCTCCTGAAGAAGGTCCAGATTTGAGTAATCCTGATATTCCTGAAGAAATCAGTGAACCCGACACTCAAGTGAATGAAGAAATTTCAATAAATTCTTCTGGTGATGAGATAAATTTAGATCGATCTAAAATCACGGTTGATAATGTTTTTGCATATAATGTTGCACTTAACCTCATGCAAGATAGTGAAAGTCTTGAGCCTAAATCTGTCGAAGAATATCGACGTAGATGTGATTGGCTAGAATGGCAAAAGGCAATTCAATCAGAATTAGACTCACTTGCTAAACGTGAGGTTTTTGGACCTGTAGTCCAAACCCCTGAAGGTGTAAAACCAGTTGGCTATAAATGAGTTTTTGTTAGAAAACGAAATGAGAAAAATGAAATTGTAAGATACAAGGCATGCCTTGTTGCACAAGGATTCTCTCAAAGACTCGGAGTCAACTATGAAGAAACATATTCACCCGTTATGGATGGAATAACATTTCGATATCTCATCAGTCTAGCTGTACATAAAAATCTTGATATACATCTAATGGTATCAAACATGTTTTGCGATACCTAAAGTTTACTATTGATATGGGTTTATTTTATACTAACAAAGGTTGCATAGACCTTATTGGTTATGCAGATGCAGGTTATTTATCAGACCCACATAAAGCTCGATCTCAGACATGCTATCTGTTTATACACGGAGGGACTGCTATATCATGGCGATCTAAAAGCAGTCCATTGTTGCTACTTCTTCAAATCATGCTGAAATAATAGCAATTCATGAAACAAGTAGAGAATGTGTGTGGTTGAGATCGATGATACAGTTCATCAAAGAAAGATGCGGTCTGAAAAATAATGTTAAAGTACCCACAATTATATTTGAAGACAATGTCGCGTGCATAGCTCAATTGAAAGGTGACTTCATAAAAGGAGACAGAACGAAACATATTTCACCAAAATTATTTTTCACACATGATCTTCAGAAGAATGGTAATATTGATATACAACAAATTCGTTCAAGTGATAATCTTGCAGATTTATTCACAAAGGCATTACCAACATCAACTTTTGAGAAGCTAAGATATAAGGTTGGAATGCGTCGTCTCCAAAATATCAAATGAAGTTTTCATCAGGGGGAGTAAAATACGCGCTGCACTCTTTTTCCCTTAACCATGGTTTTGTCCCACTGGGTTTTTCTGGCAAGGTTTTTAATGAGGCAACATTCAAGGCGTATTACCATATGTGTGTACTCTTTTTTCTTCACTAGGCTTTTTCCCATTAGGTTTTTCCTAAGTAAGGTTTTAACGAGGCACAACATCTATAGATGTTCAAGATAACTATGAATAATTATTCTTTAACTAGAATATATATATATATATATATATATATATATATATATATATATATTGACATCCAAGGGGGAGTATTAGATGATGGATGTCTCTTTCTCAAGTGGGGCCCACTTAAAAGTGGGCAAGTTGCCCACTTGAGATTGTTGCACAATTTGCTTTCTCATCTTCTATAAATGCCGTCCTTGGCATTGAGAAGAGAGGACACAAATACGAATATTGAAGTTTTCTTCTCAGTTTCTCCTTTCTTCTCTGTCATATTTCTTCGCCTTATTTTATTGAATTTAGTTTATTTTATAACAATTTTGAATTTGTTGTCTTCAAGTGTCAGTAACTTTGCACCCGTCCTTTTTTTCCATATGAATATTCTTAACAACCAATTGCAAAAAAAGAAAAGAAAAGGAAGAACAAGAGAAGAGGGTGAGGAAGAATCTGATATTTTCACTTTTTAAAATTATATTTAATTTTCAGAATTATTTAAAAAAATGCTAATTATATTTCAAAAACAATCTTAAAAGTAGATATATACAAAAATCACCCTTCAGATTCAACAACAAAAAAATGTGATTGAATTTGGTACTTAGCTTGGGTATATTGGGCCTAATCCAATATTCAACCCAACCCAAATAGGATATATGCAAAATAAAGATGACGAAATTTCGCAAATAACCACAATAATAAATTTAATTAAGATTCTTAGCTATAGTTTACATATTTATAGGCTGTAGGTATAGTTTAAGCTGTCTAGTTTGTATAATTCGTGGATAATTGAGCTATTTTCATATAAATTCGAAATAACGAATTTATGCAAACATAAACATCTTAACTTTAAACGGTTATACAAATTATATTATACAAAATTATACTATATAAAAAGTTATATAAATTATATTATACAAAATTTGAATTATACAAACGTGCGAATTATACAAACTTCAACCGTAATTAACGCTAAATATTAATGGTAAATTGTAAATTAACTAAACTATAACTATGTTAACTAATTAACTAGTATATATTTACTTATTCACGTAATTTTCCGAATAAAGAACAATGTTACAGAAACAAATTAAATTTTAAAAAAATTATGTTGTATAATGAAATTTGATCCTTAGTTATCATTTTTGTCGATACTTTCAATTACTTACATAATATAATAGTATTTTTAAAAAGGGAAAACTACACTTGTTAGACACAAGAAAAACTAATTATCCATCCATAACCCATCCTTAATTAACCTTTTTAATGCCCATTCAGCCAAAACAAATTACATTTCGTGCCCGCCAATTCATTTATTTGATACCGTCACAATATATATATACTATAATGATATCATTCAATATTTGTGTAATTTTTCATGAATGTATGTTATTGTATCATTGAGGCATTTAGAAATGTCTTGTTAAGAATTGAGGATTAACTTGGTGAAATAGTGGTTGTTCCTCAATTATAGAATTTCAATATCATGATAATATATGAATATACCACGGTAGTATCATTCATATACCATCGAATGACTTAGAAAAATCTTATGATACCATCACAATATATATATATATATATATATATATATATATATATATATATATATATATATATATATTGTGATGGTATCATTCAGGATTGTTGATTAACTTGGTGAAATAGTGGTTGTTCCTTAATTATGCCATTTTAATATCATGAAAATATATGAATATACTGTGATAATATCATTCATGTATCAATGAATGACTTAGGAAAACATTTTCGATATCATATATTTGTGCAATTTTTCCTGAATGTCTAGTTGTTCCTCAATGATACCATAACAACATGTCATATACTTTTATGGTATCATTTGAGAATTTAAAAGTTCCACATTAGAGGATTTAGGTGATCACCAATGGATATAAAGTAATTTCAGGCTTCTTCTTTTTCAATAATTTTTTTTGATTTGTGATTTGTGTGGAATCAAGTGTTGATTTGAATTGGAGAAGAAGAAGCATTGGGGAAGAAGGAGAATTAGGAAGAAGGAAATTTGAAAAGAAGGAGCGAACTACAAAATAAGAAGAACTGGGAAGAAGAAGAATTGAGAAAGAAGGAGTGAACCAGAGAAGAAGAAGACTTGAGCTATGAATTATAAAGGGCATTTGTCTTATTGACAGTAGTTCCTTTGCTGAAGAATAAATTTCTCCAGATATAGAATGAAACTCTCCTATTGTTTCTTTTTTGTATGAAATTGATTTTTTATTGTTTTAATAGAATGAATAGTGATTATAGTGTTGATTTGATGGTAAAATAAATGTATTTCTAGTGTACATATAGTGTTTGACTAATGTATGCATGGAACCTATATATATATATATATATATATATATATATATATATATATATATATATATATATCTTATGTATCACATTATACACACAAGTCATATACACGACTTAAAAAGTACTTACAACAACATACAAGTGTGTATATCATAGGATGTCATAATATATCAATTGTATTTATATATATATAACTATATTCCATGTAGAATGTATTGAGATCGGTTGAACCCATTGATTATATGCTATATTATCCAATATTGCTAGTCTTAATGTACATATTTGGTTTAATTATATAAAAAATTCACAGTGCTAAAATAAATTAGGAATTTTCAATGTGACAAGCTTGAAAATTTTGAAAAATTAAAAAAGAAAATATTAATTAAAACGCCAAAAATATTATCAATATCCACTTAAAGAGATGTTATCCAATTTTAGAAATAATAGAATTTGTCCAAAATTAATGCACAACAAATCCTCTATCTTCCCACAAATATAGTCCATGACATGCAAACATATCTAGTCAAATTAAATTGCTAGAAACAAAGAATAACATCTCATGAGATCAAATACAAAATTGAAACAATTTGATTTGTCTTTTGTATATTTTGGGCAAGGGTGGTGGGTCATTAATTGGGGGTGGACCTTAATTTCTGTTTTTTCCTTAATTGTGAGGTGAGTTCTGTGTAAAAATTAACTTACTATCACATCAAGTCAGAGTTGATTAAAATCAAGAAAAAGAATATTTTTTTTAGATAATAACTATAATAAAAGTGATCATTTGAGAAATCAACTTGTGAAGCAATGATCTATATTAAAAACTCACAAGACATAATTCTTGGACACTTAAAATTAAATTATAATACTTTTATAATTATTGCTCCTACAATAAAAATAGTTTTTAACGACAATAAATATGCACATTATCAAAAAAAAGCTAAAATTGTTGTCGATGTTAATTAATTGTCATTAAATTCAATATTGCTAGAATGCTAAAATGTAATTATGCTTTTAAAAAAATATATTTAATAATAATTAAATTTTTATTATTAATTAATTATTGCTAAAGCTCATTTTTGAGATAATGTGCTAAAAATGCCTTTCAATTATATATTTCAAAATAGTAAAGCATTCAACGAAGTCAGAAATGACAGAAAGCTTTTAAAACTTTGTAAGGTTCTATATTTTTCACCCACACTAAATTTATTGGGATAATAATTCTTTTTTATCCCTTAATTATCGGCAAATTTTTGATTTTTCTTCTTATAAAAAATTTATAGTCAATATATTTAATTTTTAATTAATTAAAATATATATTTTTAATTCTTATATATAAGAATTATAATCATATTTAATTATTTTTAGAGTTATATTACTCACATATAGAAGCTCCCCCATCCCATCCCACCCCTCCGCCCTAGACCCTTCCCAAGAAAAATGTTTTGGTAGACAGACCATCTCATATTTTAAGAAAATATGATGTAGATAATTTTTTTTAACGTAATTTTATGAATTAAACATGTAATTTATAAATCATATAGAAATAATTTATTATTACTCTAAGGCTTTACGTCGGTTGAAATAATTAAACCGAGCTTAAACTCTATAAATGAACTAGTGAGACTATACTAAAGGTAACAATTTGAACAATGATTAAGCTAGATTAATATAAGGTGGTCTTTTAATAAAGTGGTGAACCCTGGGTCCCTCATGTTTGTTTAATTTTCAAATCAGTCTGAAAATTGAGCCTTTACATAATGACAAAAAAGCTTTTGATTAGGGAACCTCTTTTTTTATTATTATTTTCTCACTCCGTCGTATTCGAAGTCCACATTCGGAGTCGGATTAAATTAGAATCACACATCGCAAGATTTATTTAAAGATTGCGTTTTCAATAAAAAAAAATTTATATTCAAAGCTTGAACTTAAAATCTTTGGTTAAGGGTAAAATAATCTCATCATTACTTACGTTGTTAAACATAAATTGAAGGTTCCACCGAGATTTGATTAGGGAATTTGATTATTAAGGGATCTCTAATTTCTTTATTGAATTGAAATCCTCATCCTAATCATCATGCTTCTATTGCACATGCTTAATTATCTTAATTTTCTTTTGCGCCCTTTTACAGCTTTTTCTCTCTGGAATAATAGACTCACAAATCACAAAGAAAAGTTCCACATTTTGTTTGTGGTGAAGGAGAGCATATGAATGTCTTGTTTTGTTGACATTTTTAAAAATTGAAAAAAAATAAAAACTAAATTGAAAAGGGTCTAAGCTTCTTTTTGTGATATACTATCATGGAGTTTTTATTTTTATTTATAGTGGACGATCTTTTATTTGGAATAAACTTACAAAAAAATGCTAATTTTAGATTTTTTATTTATTTTTTCACGTGATGTTTGATATTCATATTGGTCCAACTAAATTCGAATTCGTGTCAAAAAATTCTACATTAAAAGGTTAAACACTTCCTAACAAAGCGACTTAGTACAAAGTGCTAATTCTAGATATAAACAATAGCGTATCTAATTAGGTTTTCCCAGATATTATATAGTAAGTCATTTTCAATAAACAAAAAGTAAAAAGTAAACAAATAAAAATATATCAATGACTGTGGTTAAACAATGAGTCCTTTTCTATACTTTTGCTCCCTTTTGTCCATCTTTAGGATGATTTTGCCTATCACATAACAGTAGTCTGCACTAACTTCATTAAAGAAAGAAAAAACAGTAGTCTGTACTCACTTTCTGACTGCCTCTTCCTTCTTCTGACGTAGGAACAAGCAGCCAAGGAAGCATCATGAGTTTATTTTAGCTAACTGTCCAGAGGATGTACAGAAGTTTGCTGCTGCTACTGCTGCTTCTGTTGCAAAATCAAAAAAGGTGATACTCCGAACTTATGTTGAGTTTGTTACCTGGTGATAACTGATTCTTAAAGTTTCAAATTGAGGAACCCAGAAACTATAAAGAAGGGAAATTTTGTTGATGTTGGTGGTAGTTAAGAATTTGATATTTGTTAACATATTCAACTCCGCAAATGTTTGAAAATGACTTGTGTTTTCTCTTATGGTTCTAAGAACTCAGGGATTGGGTACATGATCCGAAAGTGAGACAAAACCACATTTTTTTTAATGGTCAAACTTTTGAGATTGTTTCCAATACTATTTCACGGGGAGGAATAAGGGATATTTTTAGTTTCTTAGTAAGTTCATAAATGTTAACTGCTAATTTTGTCTGTTTGGATCTTGTCAGTTATCCAACATTTTTACTCATAATATAATACAAAGGAATGGCAAGATTGGTCTGTGGTTGTGCTATTTCTTATCTTCTTGATAAATCAAATCGTCTATTACCCTAAGATGGTACCAAAAACTTACATTTCCATCTGCAGGACTGGCCTTCCAAATTTCTACCCAACTGTCTCTTAACATTTTCTTTACACCTGAAGTATCAAAAAAATACCAAAGAACTCCTAGTCCCTTGTAATAGATTTTCAATTCCTTCAATATTGATCTATTCCTCTCTCCTTCTCTTCCCAATAGCGCTCCTCTTCCAACTCGCTAGGCCTCTTCATCGAAAATGTATTAAATACCAATTCTACGTTGAAGGATGAGTAAATAAAACGCCACAAGCCGGTGAAAAGTAGGTTGGATTTGTGTCTTCCCCTGTCCACCTTTCTTGAACTTGCAACAACTGACTACACATGTTCTCTCTTCCTTAAGTTACTTTGCCACAAGAATAGTACATGCATGTGACCTATCACCAAAAAGAAAAGTTGTGTGCATGCGATATTTCTTATACACAGTACTTGCTCTAGAGGCCTTGTGGAATAAGCTTACACTTTGCTTTATGGTATCATCTGCAGGAAAAACAACAGAAAAGGGCTACAGAATTGAAAAATTATGGCCCCGCTCAAACCGCTACAGAAGCAACAAAGCAAATGTTAGCTAAAAAGGTATGTATGATAGAGGAGAGAAATGTACAATCTTTAACATTCTGTTTGCAGGGATCTATGTGTTCTGGAAGCTTCTTACTGTTTCCTTGTGTTCCGTATCCAAAAGCTATAGTACTTAATGAATTACGAACTGGGAAACTTACGTAAATGTACACTTGGCCATTACTAACATGGCCGAAGTATACACTATCAATACACTTCGGTTGTATATGTAGTGTATAGGTATGCATATATATATGCATAGTATATGTATATTTAGAATAAAGCATACATTATCTATACACTCTGTACATATTTTATAAACTGGATGTCCGTATGGTATTTGATTGTAATTTTTCCTTGCCAATTTGTAGATTATGTATCTTCATTGTTATTTGAAACCATAATTTCTAATATCTTCTGGAACCTAGGAACAACTTCTACAGGCCCATGTTTAGCCTCTACAATATGGTTATATTCACTAGGACAAATGAGAGAGATTTGGAGTTTTGTAGTTTTTGAGGAACATATCTTTTTGTTCATTTGATCCACAAAATATCAAATTGTTTCTTGGAATCCTTTATTCATTTGTATGTAATGCAGTTTCGATTAGTAGCTTCTTTTTCCTTGTAATTTATCCGAAGAAAATTTAATGAAAATCCATACCATAATAAAAGACATAACATGCTAGCGAGAAGTTCTCTTTCAACATTTGGTGTTGACAGAATGTGCTTGAACAAACCGAAGTGGTTACAAAGGGTGTGTATATCCGATCTCAACTAGTATCCCTGATCAAGTTGTAGTTGAGTGATTGATTCTTCTCTTCCGTTACTTGTCTTGCTTGCTTGTTCATTTTCTTCTTTTGGGCAATGCTTCGTCTTCCTCCAACTGTAAAAAGGAAGTGTCCCTTTGAGATTATGCAACTTCTTTTCTTTGTCCCTGTACATTGATTCGAGAATAAGCAAACGTAATTATGGGATGTGAAAGCACTACAGTGCAGACAATTAGAAATATCTGATGTTGTGGTTCACAGGATTCTGCTTTCAGGTGATACGGGTACTGGCTTATGGTGGTAGAGATATTGGATATGTTTTCTCCAAAAGACCAGTAGCTTTCAAGATAAGATGGAAATTGCATCGAAAAAGATGGGTGAAAAAAAAGGTAAGGCCTCTCCCTACTACCTACCATGGATTACCTCTAGGCGCATCGAATAAGGATCTTGGTATTTGGAATCCGGTCATTCAGAGGGTAGAGAAGAGGTTAGCAGAAAAGCTACTTATCCAAAGAACGCAAGGAAGTTCTTATTAAGAGCCGCACTTTATCAAATATCCCTACATACTGCATGTCCTTATTCAATGCACCTACCACTGTGATAGGTAAGTTGGGAAGGTTTATTTTCCTATGGGATGCAGCGGATGGGGAAAAGAAGTTTCAATTAGTTCGATTGGAGACTGTGATATCTCTTAAACGGTGGGGAGGACTCGGCGTTAAGGATTTGAAGGTCCTTAACAAAGCACTTTTGGGTAAATGGTTTATGCCTTTCAGGTGTGTTGTGTGGAGGAATATAATGAAGGGTTGAGATGATTTCAATGATAACATTACTTTTAAGGTTGGGGATGGAGTAGAGTTAGCTTTTGGGGGAAAAAGTGGTGTGCAGGTTTGGTGCTTAAGGATGAATTCCTGATATTGTACAAAGTCTCTTGTGGAAGTTGTCTGTTCAGCAAGTTAGGGGGGGCACAAGGGGATGAGACTTTTTGTGACTTAAGGTTTAGGAGGAATTTTCAGGATTAGGAGGTGACCAGGTTTCAAAGATTGCTAGTTTTACTTCAAAAGCAATGCGAGCCAGTTGGCAGACCTAATGCTTTGAGTTGAGAGTTGGGAAATAACAATATGTTCTCAGTTATGTCCTTCTATGAAAAGCTTCTGGTTAGAGCAGAGGTTTAGTTATCCACATATCTCAGTTTGGATTCCTAAGATGCCTCGTGCCGAGGAAGGTGTGCTTCTTCGTATGGTTAGCTACTAGAGAGGTGTTTTTGACTACGGAGAATCTTAGGAGACGAAAGGTTATCTTCTTGAGTTGGTGTTTTCTTTATTGGGAGGCAGGTGAAGTCGTGGACCATATTTCATTACATTGCAAATTAGCTACAAGCTTATGGGAGAATATCCTTAGATGGTTTGGAGTTTCTTGGGTAATGTTAAGATCCTTAAAGGAGTTGAGGTTCAAGGCTTGGAATGTTACCGCTCTTGCTTTAATGTGGGTCATTTAGGAAGAGAGAAATAGGAGAGCTTGTGAAGGGGCGGAGTTGGGCGGAGATGAGCTTTGCTCAACTGAGGAGTAGTCTCCGATCCCTTATTTTCTTTTGATTCGCCCATGTAGTTCCTGTTTGAATAGAGGACTAGGTATCTTTTGGAGAAAACCATATTATGTAGGTTTCTCCTCGTTTGGTATAACACTTGTATATGGCCAAAAAAAGAAATAGCAAATTCTAATTAAGTGTGAAGGGAACTCATTCATTCCACCAAACTCCTTGGTCGTGACTTCTCATTGTTAGGCACAAGGGCAGTTCCAGAATTTTAAGAAGACGAGTGCACTATTACGACTTGTGAATTCAGGATTTAGCTTTGACTTGTTTAATTTTTGGGATCTTACTATTGAACCCAATTCACTTCTGAAATCATAGACCCAAAATTTTTGTTTTAAATCTTAATTTTTACACGCGGGCGCACACACACGCATATATACTCCCGGTAGGAAATGTTGGAATCTAGGCACGACATCTATTTGATTGTGCTATAATATCCTCCACTAATACTAGTTTTAATAGAGACTTCTGATTTACTTATATAAACTTTTATGATGAAAGGAGAATGGGTTTTCCATATGTCACTTGGTAATTTTGAAAGAATAAACTAAACAAAAAAAGAAAGAAAATTACTTAATTAAAACGCAAAAAGGGACACCAGACATACCCATCTCATTGGTGGGGCCAATTGTAAAAAAGAAATTAAAAAAACATCAAGACAAACATGGGATTCAAACACCCAACCTCACCTATAGAGGTGCACCAGTAACAATTGGATTATTTGTATCTTTGAACTTTGGTTAAATACTTCTGAAAATATATAACATTGTTATACATGGTCGCGACCCTAGAGAGGAGAGCATGGGTGCACATGAACCCATGCCTCCCACATAGATCCACCAGTTGTTATGCATCACTTTGCTGGTCTTAGATGCAAACTTACAGTATGTTTCAATTATTTCTTGTTGAGTGTTTGTTTGTCTCAATTTCAACATTTTTGTTGCTTTTGGCCTGAGTTTGATAGAGTTTAGGGATTGCAAATGAGCGTGCAAGTTCATTTACCTATATGATTATGTAACTACGAAGTTCACAAAAAAGTTCTAGTTTCTTCCCATTAGTCTCAATCATTTTTTGGGCTCTTTGTCTTATGTTTGTATTGTGTAGTATATCTTTCTTTTTGCGTGAAACAATATTCATCAGATTTATCGTTTGTGTTATTTTCCACTTACGCTGCTTTATAATATGTGATGCAGAGGCTGAGCTCTAAGATCAACTACGATGTGCTAGAGAAGCTTTTTGATGATTCTGTATGTGCTTCTCCTACTCCAAAAAAAATCTTGAGAATTCCTTTATACCTTCTGTTGTTACTTTCAATTTTGCTCTGATGTCAATTCCTTTTGTGGAGTATCGTTTTCTTTTTTCAAAAAAATCTTCAGTTTTGACTTATTAGGAAAAACATATATACAAAATTTTGGGTGTTGGGGGTGAGATGGAACTGAGTTGCAGTTTCTTGAAAGGGAGAAATGTATGGTTTATCTTTAGTTGAGCTATGGATTTTCTTGTGATTAATATAAAAAGATTTGACGACCAAACATACTCATAAAATTAGGAAGAGATATAAGAAACCTTGAAATCACAAGTCCTAGTAGAAATCAGAATTTCTGTAGCACTCTGAAATTTTATAGTTGCAGGTATTCATCTGAAGGACAAATTA
This sequence comes from Solanum dulcamara, assembly GCF_947179165.1. Taxonomy (NCBI): domain Eukaryota; kingdom Viridiplantae; phylum Streptophyta; class Magnoliopsida; order Solanales; family Solanaceae; genus Solanum; species Solanum dulcamara. The sequence continues at coordinate 10,459,610 of NC_077242.1, forward strand.
CACAAATCTTTGCTTTATTATTGTCATCTCCATATATATAACTCATGGTCATATTAATCATGCAGGCAACTGAGAACCCAAAGAAAGCTGGAACTGCGTACGATTCAATGGATGATAATGGGGTAAAGAGCGACAAAATTGATCCTGAAGTAGATGAGACTTACGAAGAAGCATTTGGCAAGGATGTGCATTACGGTGAGATGTTGGAGGATATGGCTATGATCAACACTATGATTTGGATGATTATTGAATTAATCTGCATTTCATATGGCTGGTTTCCCCTTAGAAATAGAGGATACAAGATGTCAGCTAACACATTTTCCTTCACTTGTATTAGGAATTGTATGGCTTTGATAGCTAATTGCATCTCAAAGTTATTTTGTTTTAAATATCATTGATTCATTTATTTCCTGTGAACACTTTCCATTGCTGTAATGTTAAAAAGTGTGTATCAACTTTACTTGTGAGAGAGTTCCGTTCTTTCTTAGAATTAACGTTTGCATGATTGAAGTTGAATCTGGTGTTCTGCTGTGTGTGATAAGGAATGTGCCGCCAAGACTTAAAAGGTATGTTTCAAACGTGAAGGGAGCCCTCCTTTTTCGAGCCTTTCCAGTTTTGTAATGTTAAAACTCCATTTTAAATCTGGAGATCTTAATCAGTTTTTCCTTGCTGCTGAAAGCTACTTGACTCTGAAATATGCATCTTTTCACAAAGGAGAAGAAAAGTATAAAGACCGGAGAACCATTATCTTCCACAATATGCTAATAATCGAGTAGGTTTGTTGAACTTTTTATAACTCAAAAAACACTACCTTCCTGAAAGGATTCTTCTTTTATAAAGGGGCAGCCCGGTGCACTAAAACTCCCGCTATTCGCAGGGTTCGAGGAAAGGTCTGAGGAAAGGTCTGACCATAACTGTCTATTGTACGCAGCCTTACCTTGCATTTCTATCAGAGGTTGTTCCCAGACTTGAACCCGTGATCTGATTGAAAAATATGAGCGCTAGTGATTTTAATTCAAAACTAGTGTATAATGAGCTCACCCTTCTATACTTCTCTACTTAAAGACAAAACTTTCAGGTTACTAACAGGGCTTCTTTAATGCATTCAAAGTGGTAATGTTGTATATTCATAGTTTTAACGGAAAGGAAGGACTCATTTTGCTAGCGTAGGCAACCCTATCCAAGATCAAGAAATCTTTTTCATCGAACTAAAAAAGTAAAAGTGGCGATGATCCAAATACAGAACACAGCGAACCAAGATGCTGAAGAAATTGCGGGGGATCCAAGTTTTCCCATGTCCATCCAGATGGAGAACAATGTCGGCGAGTATTTAGAGGTACTCCTCAGGGCTGTTACTTATCCAAAGCATTATTACCTTGTAGTCATGAAGTAGAATTTTATGCTTTCAAGAAAGCTTTTGACTTCTGGAAAAGACATAGCTCAAGTTCTGGAAATTTTAGGATGGAAGCATAGATTTGAAAGAAAAGAATTGGCATTTATGATAAAATAGAGTAGGGGTAGGAAGAAGAGGATTTCTTTGTGGAGGCTGGGTTTTCTTGGGATTGATTTCCAAATTATGAGCTTGCAAAAGGAACTTAAAAGCACAACCTGCAAAAAGATAGATATTGTGTGTTTCATACAACATCTACTTACGAAAGTTAGATGAGCCCTCGTAGTTTCGTAATGCATCCTTTCCACCTCTTTAAGGGACAGTAAAGGTTTATTCTCTGTCACTTACTTGTATGGTGATGATCTACTTGTTATTAAACAATATTTGATCTTATAATCATTGTTCATATGAGTGATCTTGACTGTATTGAAGAATAAAATGAGTTTGATTGAAAAAAAATAAGTGACCCTGAGATAAGCTGCTGCACGTGAATGGGTGAACTGTATGATTGTTGTAAACCTGCAAGAGCTACCTCATAATTACTAAGTAATGTGGATGTCGTGCTTTGGCAAAATATCCTTTCAGTAGGCTCATAATACTTCCCTTTGTTTCTGGATTTCTGAAGATATTAAGAACTTAATGAACTTCTAAGTTCTAAACATCTAGTTACCTAAATATAGAAACCAAAACTATGTTGAGATGCAGATTCATGAATTCAAAAAAGGATGTAGAATTCTGATAAATCTTTGGGTTGTAACGACATTTTAATGAGGTAATGTAAGAAATCTGTCGACTAGACTTATCTTTGGCACATGTATCCTTTCAGTTCCACAAATTTGTGAAAAATAAACAAAAATCATTTAATGCAAGTTGAACTGCAGAAATCCAAAAGAAGCCTATATCTTGGTATTCTTGTTCCAGTCTGCTATTTGTCATATTATGCCTTAATATAAGCTTTAGTTAGTAAAAAGTGTGTATTAGTTACACAAATGGGAAATGTCTACTGGAAAAGAGTCCTCATATTTACTTACCTCAACCCTATCTCTCGTTGAGCAAATCAATTATTCTGCGTAGCCAATATGAATTACTCTTCTGTGAGATAAATCTTTGTAATGCAGATTTCCCCTTTTGACTGTTGTAATTTGGTCTGCTATTTACTCATACTGATACTAATACCATGTTCTTGAGTTTAGGTGTTTATTGGAAATATGTCGAGTTTTGCTTGCTTTCTGAATAATGCCTTATCGTTTATATGTTGTCTTTTTTTTCTTTTGGTTGATGATCAGCCTGAAAAGGGAGGGAACACCCAGTGTGGGAAAAATGTGCATAAATCAGGATCTGAGCAAGTTGGTAAGCATTTATTTTCTTCAGCAGCTATAATTTTGAAGAATCTTAGTCTTGGATCAGGACTAGAGGATTAAGTCACTACTCTACATTTTTCAAAAAAAGAAGAAGAAGAAAAGAATGTCACTTTTCTCTCAATTGCAGGGGCATTCTCAGTGGTTAAAACTGATCATATTGCGACTCCTGATACATTACATGAAATGGATGGTATTGATCATGATGAATCAGAGAACTTTCCGATATCGATGATGCAGAGGTGTGCTACTTCTTTGATGTTTGTAAAATCTAGTAGGGATAATTCCACTGCTCACATTCCTTACGTGTTTTCATAAATTATCTGTCAGTCTAGATGCAAAAGCTGTGATTTTTTCCAATTTCATCCTTCTCTTCGTCATGTGATACTTAGCAAATCATAGTATGATACCCACCCGACCCTGCTTTCATCCTTTGCTTAGGAAACATCATCCATAATAAGGAAAGTAACATGTAACAGATACTGGAAATTAAGTAATTGCTCGTTGAAGAATTTTATAATGGTATTAGTTCTACATTTACGGGCATGTATTTTCTGGTTCACTAACTTGTCATGCCTGTTACCTTATACCTGCATTGTTGTCAGGTTGACAGTTATCTTCACAATGAGCAGGAAAAGCACTACAAGAAGATCATTTGGGAAACAATGAACCGAGAATATCTTGAGGTGATTTTTTTTTTTTTTTTTGCATGAATCCCCATGTGAAGTCGGTATGTAGATCGCAAGGTCCTATAGTGGTCTTAGGATTTATTAGTGCTTAAGAAGTACTTGAATGAACACCTCTGGTTCTTGAGATTACAATTATCAGTTATAATGGGAATCTTGTCATGAATTTAGGATAGATTAATTTCCCTTTTGTTTTCTTAATTAAGGTTTTTTGATGATTTTTTGTATTTTCTACTAAGTTGACTGTGGTTAAGCAATGAGTCCTTTTCTATACTTTTGTTCCCTTTTGTCCATCTTTAGGATGATTTTGCCTATCACATAACAGTAGTCTGCACTAACTTCATTAAAGAAAGAAAAAACAGTAGTCTGCACTCACTTTCTGACTGCCTCTTCCTTCTTCTGACGTAGGAACAAGCAGCCAAGGAAGCGGCTGCATTAGAAGCCAAGAAGCATCATGAGTTCATTTTAGCTAACTGTCCAGAGGATGTACAGAAGTTTGCTGCTGCTACTGCTGCTTCTGTTGCAAAATCAAAAAAGGTGATACTCAGAACTTATGTTGAGTTTGTTACCTGGTGATAACTGATTCTTAAAGTTGCAAGTTGAGGAACCCAGAAACTATAAAGAAGGGAAATTTTGTTGATGTTTGTGGTAGTTAAGAATTTGATGTTTGTTAACATATTCAACTCCGCGAATGTTTGAAAATGACTTGTGTTTTCTCTTATGGTTCTAAGAACTCAGGGATTGGGTACATGATCCGAAAGTGAGACAAAAACACATTTTTTTTAATGGTCAAACTTTTGAGATTGTTTCCAATACTATTTCACGGGGAGGAATAAGGGATATTTTTAGTTTCTTAGTAAGTTCATAAATGTTAACTGCTAACTTGTCTGTTTGGATCTTGTCAGTTATCCAACATTTTTACTCATAATATAATACAAAGGAATGGCAAGATTGGTCTGTGGTTGTGCTAATTCTTATCTTCTTGATAAATCAAATCGTCTATTACCCTAAGATGGTATCAAAAACTTACATTTCCATCTGTAGGACTGGCCTTCCAAATTTCTACCCAACTGTCTCTTAACATTTTCTTTACACCTGAGTTTCTTAACATTTTCTTTACACCTGAAGTATCAAAAAAATACCAAAGAACTCCTAGTCCCTTGTAATAGATTTTCAATTCCTTCAATATTGATCTATTCCTCTCTCCTTCTCTTCCCAATAGCGCTCCTCTTCCAACTCGCTAGGCCTCTTCATCGAAAATGTATTAAATACCAATTCTACGTTGAAGGATGAGTAAATAAAACGCCACCAGCCGGTGAAAAGTAGGTTGGATTTGTGTCTTCCCCTGTCCACCTTTCTTGAACTTGCAACAACTGACTACACATGTTCTCTCTTCCTTAAGTTACTTTGCCACAAGAATAGTACATGCATGTGACCTATCACCAAAAAGAAAAAGTGTGTGCATGTGATATTTCTTATACACAGTACTTACTCTAGAGGCCTTGTGGAATAAGCTTACACTTTACTTTATGGTATCATCTGCAGGAAAAACAACAGAAAAGGGTTGCAGAATTGAAAAATTCTGGCCCCGCTCAAACCGCTACAGAAGCAACAAAGCAAATGTTAGCTAAAAAGGTATGTATGATAGAGGAGAGAAATGTACAATCTTTAGCATTCTGTTTGCAGGGATCTCTGTGTTCTGGAAGCTTCTTACTGTTTCCTTGTGTTCAGTATCCAAAAGCTATAGTACTTAATGGATTACGAACTGGGAAACTTACGTAAATGTACACTTGGCCATTACTAACATGGCCGAAGTATACACTATCAATACACTTCGGTTGTATATGTAGTGTATAGGTATGTATAGTAAATGTATATTTAGAATAAAGCATACATTATCTATACACTCTGTACATATTTTATAAACTGGATGTCCATATGGTATTTGATTGTAATTTTTCCTTGCCAATTTGTAGATTATATATCTTCATTGTTATTTGAAACCATAATTTCTAATATCTTCTGGAACCTAGGAACAACTTCTACGACGATAGGCATAAAGGCCCATGTTTAGCCTCTACAATATGGTTATATTCACTAGGACAAATGAGAGAGATTTGGAGTTTTGTAGTTTTTGAGGAACATATCTTTTTGTTCATTTGATCCACAAAATATCAAATTGTTCCTTGGAATCCTTTATTCATTTGTATGTAATGCATTTTCGATTAGTAGCTTCTTTTTCCTTGTAATTTATTCGAGGAAAATTTAATGAAAATCCATACCATACTAAATGACATAACATGCTAGCGAGAAGTTCTCTTTCAACATTTGGTGTTGGACAAAATGAGCTTGAACAGACCGAAGTGGTTACAAAGGGTGTGTATATTTGATCTCAACTAGTATCCCTGATCAAGTTGTAGTTGAGTGATTGATTCTTCTCTTCCGTTACTTGTCTTGCTTGCTTGTTCATTTTCTTCTTTTGGGCAATGCTTCGTCTTCCTCCAACTGTAAAAAGGAAGTGTCCCTTTGAGATTATGCAACTTCTTTTCTTTGTCCCTGTACATTGATTCGAGAATAAGCAAACGTAATTATGGGATGTGAAAGCACTACAGTGCAGACAATTAGAAATATCTGATGTTGTGGTTCACAGGATTCTGCTTTCAGGTGATACGGGTACTGGCTTATGGTGGTAGAGATATTGGATATGTTTTCTCCAAAAGACCAGTAGCTTTCAAGATAAGATGGAAATTGCATCGAAAAAGATGGGTGAAAAAAAAGGTAAGGCCTCTCCCTACTACCTACCATGGATTACCTCTAGGCGCATCGAATAAGGATCTTGGTATTTGGAATCCGGTCATTCAGAGGGTAGAGAAGAGGTTAGCAGAAAAGCTACTTATCCAAAGAACGCAAGGAAGTTCTTATTAAGAGCCGCACTTTATCAAATATCCCTACATACTGCATGTCCTTATTCAATGCACCTACCACTGTGATAGGTAAGTTGGGAAGGTTTATTTTCCTATGGGATGCAGCGGATGGGGAAAAGAAGTTTCAATTAGTTCGATTGGAGACTGTGATATCTCCTAAACGGTGGGGAGGACTCAGCGTTAAGGATTTGAAGGTCCTTAACAAAGCACTTTTGGGTAACTGGTTTATGCCTTTCAGGTGTGTTGTGTGGAGGAATATAATGAAGGGTTGAGATGATTTCAATGATAACATTACTTTTAAGGTTGGGGATGGAGTAGAGTTAGCTTTTGGGGGAAAAAGTGGTGTGCAGGTTTGGTGCTTAAGGATGAATTCCTGATATTGTACAAAGTCTCTTGTGGAAGTTGTCTGTTCAGCAAGTTAGGGGGGGCACAAGGGGATGAGACTTTTTGTGACTTAAGGTTTAGGAGGAATTTTCAGGATTAGGAGGTGACCAGGTTTCAAAGATTGCTAGTTTTACTTCAAAAGCAATGCGAGCCAGTTGGCAGACCTAATGCTTTGAGTTGAGAGTTGGGAAATAACAATATGTTCTCAGTTATGTCCTTCTATGAAAAGCTTCTGGTTAGAGCAGAGGTTTAGTTATCCACATATCTCAGTTTGGATTCCTAAGATGCCTCGTGCCGAGGAAGGTGTGCTTCTTCGTATGGTTAGCTACTAGAGAGGTGTTTTTGACTACGGAGAATCTTAGGAGACGAAAGGTTTCTTCTTGAGTTGGTGTTTTCTTTATTGGGAGGCAGGTGAAGTCGTGGACCATATTTCATTACATTGCAAATTAGCTACAAGCTTATGGGAGAATATCCTTAGATGGTTTGGAGTTTCTTGGGTAATGTTAAGATCCTTAAAGGAGTTGAGGTTCAAGGCTTGGAATGTTACCGCTCTTGCTTTAATGTGGGTCATTTAGGAAGAGAGAAATAGGAGAGCTTGTGAAGGGGCGGAGTTGGGCGGAGATGAGCTTTGCTCAACTGAGGAGTAGTCTCCGATCCCTTATTTTCTTTTGATTCGCCCATGTAGTTCCTGTTTGAATAGAGGACTAGGTATCTTTTGGAGAAAACCATATTATGTAGGTTTCTCCTCGTTTGGTATAACACTTGTATATGGCCAAAAAAAGAAATAGCAAATTCTAATTAAGTGTGAAGGGAACTCATTCATTCCACCAAACTCCTTGGTCGTGACTTCTCATTGTTAGGCACAAGGGCAGTTCCAGAATTTTAAGAAGACGAGTGCACTATTACGACTTGTGAATTCAGGATTTAGCTTTGACTTGTTTAATTTTTGGGATCTTACTATTGAACCCAATTCACTTCTGAAATCATAGACCCAAAATTTTTGTTTTAAATCTTAATTTTTACACGCGGGCGCACACACACGCATATATACTCCCGGTAGGAAATGTTGGAATCTAGGCACGACATCTATTTGATTGTGCTATAATATCCTCCACTAATACTAGTTTTAATAGAGACTTCTGATTTACTTATATAAACTTTTATGATGAAAGGAGAATGGGTTTTCCATATGTCACTTGGTAATTTTGAAAGAATAAACTAAACAAAAAAAGAAAGAAAATTACTTAATTAAAACGCAAAAAGGGACACCAGACATACCCATCTCATTGGTGGGGCCAATTGTAAAAAAGAAATTAAAAAAACATCAAGACAAACATGGGATTCAAACACCCAACCTCACCTATAGAGGTGCACCAGTAACAATTGGATTATTTGTATCTTTGAACTTTGGTTAAATACTTCTGAAAATATATAACATTGTTATACATGGTCGCGACCCTAGAGAGGAGAGCATGGGTGCACATGAACCCATGCCTCCCACATAGATCCACCAGTTGTTATGCATCACTTTGCTGGTCTTAGATGCAAACTTACAGTATGTTTCAATTATTTCTTGTTGAGTGTTTGTTTGTCTCAATTTCAACATTTTTGTTGCTTTTGGCCTGAGTTTGATAGAGTTTAGGGATTGCAAATGAGCGTGCAAGTTCATTTACCTATATGATTATGTAACTACGAAGTTCACAAAAAAGTTCTAGTTTCTTCCCATTAGTCTCAATCATTTTTTGGGCTCTTTGTCTTATGTTTGTATTGTGTAGTATATCTTTCTTTTTGCGTGAAACAATATTCATCAGATTTATCGTTTGTGTTATTTTCCACTTACGCTGCTTTATAATATGTGATGCAGAGGCTGAGCTCTAAGATCAACTACGATGTGCTAGAGAAGCTTTTTGATGATTCTGTATGTGCTTCTCCTACTCCAAAAAAAATCTTGAGAATTCCTTTATACCTTCTGTTGTTACTTTCAATTTTGCTCTGATGTCAATTCCTTTTGTGGAGTATCGTTTTCTTTTTTCAAAAAAATCTTCAGTTTTGACTTATTAGGAAAAACATATATACAAAATTTTGGGTGTTGGGGGTGAGATGGAACTGAGTTGCAGTTTCTTGAAAGGGAGAAATGTATGGTTTATCTTTAGTTGAGCTATGGATTTTCTCGTGATTAATATAAAAAGATTTGACGACCAAACATACTCATAAAATTAGGAAGAGATATAAGAAACCTTGAAATCACAAGTCCTAGTAGAAATCAGAACTTCTGTAGCACCCTGAAATTTTATAGTTGCATGTATTCATCTGAAGGACAAATTACACAAATCTTTGCTTTATTATTGTCATCTCCATATATATAACTCATGGTCAGATAACACATTTTCCTTCACTTGTATTAGGAATTGTATGGCCTTGATAGCTAATTGCATCTCAAAAGTAATTTTGTTTTAAATATCATTGATTCATTTATTTCTTGTGAACACTTCCCATTGCTGGAATGTTAAAAAGTGTGTATCATCTTTACTTATGAGAGAGTTTCGTTCTTTCTTAGAATTAACCTTTGCATGATTGAAGTTGAATCTGGTGTTCTGCTGTGTGTGATAAGGAATGTGCCACCAAGACTTAAAAGGTATGTTTCAAACGTGAAGGGAGCCATCCTTTTTCGAGCCTTTCCAATTTTGTAATGTTAAACTCCATTTTAAATTTGGAGATCTGAATCAGTTTTTCCCTGCTGCTGAAAGCTACTTGACTCTGAAATACGCATCTTTTCACTAAGGAGAAGAAAAGTATAAAGACTGGAGAACCATTATCTTCCACAATATGTTAATAATCGAGCAGGTTTGTTGATCTTTTTATAACTCAAAAAACACTACCTTCCAGAAAGGATTCCTCTTTTATAATTGAAAAAGAACTGAAATGACATCCCCCCATACTGTGTAAAATATACAAGAAATATATGAAACAAGATAAAAGGATTACTATTAAATTTCGTCTTTTATCTGTGGCAACCTAGAGATCTCATCATCTCAGCACTTGAACTTGATGAAGCTTCTTGCATTGTATTTCTTCCTTTGAGCAGCCTGTGATAAGTGAATCAGTATATGTAAGAACATTCCTTAAAAAAATACAAATTCCTTAAAGAAATACTTTTAGAATGGACAACATTCTGAAATTTTTCTTTCTAAAATATAGAGGCAAGGAGAGATGAATAAAATAGTAAAAGAGGAAAATGGAGCAGTTTGTAACAATCACAGTAACAATTCCACAAAGGAGTTGTAGAAACAAGAAACTCTTTTAACTCCAAATCAACCCAATCTGTCCTCCTTTCTTTTCCCTTTTATTTTTCAGTACATGCATGGATACTCTTTATAGAGAACAAGTATTGATATTTTCTTTCAGAACACCAGCCAAGTTGAATCTGAGCTCAAAATTAGGTAATATATGTAAAAGACTAAACCCAATTGACGGCATTTCGCTGATTTGGTTATGTTCCACTTGCGTTCACGCACCTCTAGACCCTCCAAACATACTAGCAAAGCATTTTTTTAAAAATAAGAAATCAATCAATTTCCCCAATAACATTATCTAGTGCTACCACAAGAATAAATGTTAACAACTAATGAGTCCGTACATCTACTAGTAACTACACAACAATGAGGAATAAAAAGAAAATGAGATTTAAGACCTCTCCTTTTTCAATTTAAGACCTTACCATATTGACTATGTCACATTAAATTTGGCAAGGTATTAACCATTTCTACATGTTATATGCTTGTTCTTACATCAAGGTTGACTGCTAATTCACCTCGACAATCTCTAGAACCCAGAGGGCAGTTCAAAATCCACAAATGGGAGTATGTATTTGTGAACATGACAAAGTAGGAGAGGATCTCAAGTACACACTTCAGGAATCTTCTGCATTACAATCTGCTTATATTTTTGTTTCCTCTCCATTTAGTACCCCGAGTGCTGCATCCTGATCACATTATTAGAACATTGATAACTTTATGGAAGCATTAAAATCACATAACATGTGACACATTAATTCCCTGCAAAAGTTGTGGACTTTCGGTTAACGGTTGACAACTGTGAGGGATCGGGTCAAATAGTTTCTTTGGTGTACTTACGAGATCCCTTCTTGTATAGAGGATTGGACCTCTTTTGTGAGAACCATATCTGACGTAGAGTCTCTTCTTTTGGTATATGACCATTGGCTTGTATATGGAGTCTCGCCAATGTTAATAAATTATTTACCTTACCAAAAAAACTCTGGAATAAAGTGGAAAAAAAAGATTTGGATTAATTTTTCGGTGTTGATATTACCTCTTTCTTTTCAATTGTCAAACAAAAAGATTGATAAAAAAATTCTCTAACTGGAATCATGTTAGGTGTAATTCACGATTATTGCGTACGCAAGATGAGTCATTCTCGATCGTCATTGCTCATTACCACACACTTTGGTGTTCCTTCTCTGGACTCTCTTTCTCTTGTGTAGTTGAAGGTAGAAAGTAACTACTACTGCTGGAAGCTCACAGGAATAACTTCAAAAAAATATTACAATTTTCTTTTACAACCCTTTTTATATAAAAGGTTCCCCTCATAGTTACACATGCGATTACCATTGTTAATAAGATTAGCTTTGAGTCCTTTTCAACCAAAGATGCATATTCAGAAGGATTTCAACTTAAGGTAAAAATAAATACAATTAAGATAGAATAGTCATATTTGCTAGTTCATTGCAATCTTCGGCACTCTATTAAAGGATATATCAGAATGTAAAACAATTTTTTTAAGCAGTTCATACCTTTCTCATCTTTTCCAATACTGAGTCTTCAAATTTCTGGTATCCAGCACCTACAAGATTACTCAAACTTGGGCCCTCAGATTCTCCATTTTTCTCAGTGTTAGAAAATGGAGATGGCATTGGAGGTTGGAGAGGCACAATTAAGAGAGGATTTGATAGATCCCCCAACACATTTCCACGCGAAGCTTTCTGAAAAAGAAAAAAAAACATCACTGATGTATTACAAACAATAGAGATGATCAATTAAAATCAAAACTCAATTTCATTTTTTTTAAATCAAGAATCAATACTCAATTTCATAAAGTACTCACAGCTGCATCCTTAGATGACATGACAACAAGAGCAGAGCCTTTCTTCTTAGAGCTCTTGATTACTACATCTTCAACCTCACCAAACTCACTAAACAATTCTCTAAGTCTTTGGGCAGTATAATCTTCATCGATCTTCTCCCAAGATACCTTAAGCACCTTTTCCTTGTCTACACTACTCCCCTTGCCTTCTGCACTACTCTCCTTAGCTCTAGCATGTGCCTCTTTCTGTGAAGGATCTATAGGAGTAAACACTTTCTTTGAATGCATTGCACGAATTCGGGCAATTTCCTCCTTAAGTTTTCTAGCAATTTGTTCCTCTTCTTCTCGAGCTAGAACACTGGCATCAGGTGAAAAAGCAGCACGCTCTCTTGCATCGAGATCTGACATCATCTTTCTACGCTTTGAATCGTGTTGTGATTGGCGTTGGATCTTCTCACGTTTCACACGAAGTAGATCATCAAATAACTTCCTAGCTTTCTCATCCTTGAGAATCTCGTATGATGTCTTCAGCTTTTGAAAGTTCAAGTGAGCATTTGGGTCATCGGGCCTCTTGTCTGGATGCAACTCTAATGCTTTCTTCTTATAGGCTTTAGATATGTCTTTCTCAGAAAATTTGGTCCCTTCCACACCAGAGGGTAAACCCAAAGCAACATAATGATCAACTTCAATATCCATTTTCTACCTGGACTTTGAACTGAGCTACTAATTCAAACCAGCTGCATAAAAAAAATTATGAGATTCAAACTACAAACTCAAATAAATGACAATCGTAAACTTTTCAAGATAGACTTTAGCTAAATAAGGATATCAAAGAATCACCAGTAAGTAATGGAAAAACCCTAAGTTTTTTTAACAAAAAAATCAATTTCAGAGAATGACCCAGAAAAAAGCAAAAACTCACCTTCTATTAGAAGTCAAAGATGGATTGGAGGTTGAAGAAACAGGAGGAGAGGCGGCGCCTCCACCACCACCACCACTTCCTCTCCCGCCGCGGTGCTGATTAAAGCTACCGGATCGGCCGGTTCTCTTCTGAGACGACTCGCGAGTGTCAGACCTTGATTGATTGTAGGACATAAATCCAAACCCTAGAAAACCGCTTTGCTGTGTTTTTTTTAATCTCTATCCTACAACAAAACAGATCCACCAATCAATCAATCAAGAAAAGGAAAAAAAAAATCAAAACTTCCATCAGAAATCATAAATAAAAAATCTCAATAATCAAAATCAAAGAAACCCACTTCAATACAAACCCCAATAAACAAACCCAAACCCGATTCTCGAGTTCTCACCCGACCCACCCACTCAAATAACAAACCCTAGAAACAGTAATAGTCACAGTGGCTGCTTACCTGAAAAGAAAAAAAGAGTGCCGAACTTAGGGTTTCAATGAGAACGATGATTGGTGCAAACCACGACCACAGTGCAAACGAAAAGTGAGGAAGAGGAAGAGAAAGGAGAAGAATGAGGGGAAAAGGGTAATGTGTGTTTGTTGGTAAAGGGTTAATGTTTATACAAGAGAGAATCTACACAAATTAAATCATTTATGAGGAAATATTAAGAAAAACTATCTAACCCAAAAAAGTATATTTATATAAAACTTTTTTTCCTAGTTCTTTTTGGTATGAGAAAAAAATGTTTAATCACACTCAAAATTATATTAAGCAATTCATTTATTTATTTTCGAAAATAGTCTCTCTATATATTAGGCAATTGATTTATTTTTTTACGTAAATAGTCTCTTTATCTTTAAAGATACAAATAAGAATGAGTACAATATTATATTAAGCAATTGATTTAAATTTTTTCGAAAATAGTTAATCTTCAAAGATACATATGAGAATGAGTACAATATTATATTAAACAATTGATTTAAGTAAAGTACATCAAGGACGAGGATGGTCAAGTGCTGGTACAGGAATTCCGCATTAGACAGAGATGGCAGTCATACTTTCATGAACTCTTGAACGAAGGAGGGGACAGAGACTTTGTGTTGGGAGACTTGGAGCACTTGGATAGGCGTCGCGACTTTGGGTATTGTAGGAGAATAAAGGTTGAGGAGGTTAAGGGAGTTGTTAGTAGGATGTGCAGGAGAAAAGCGACCGGACCTGACGAGATCCCTAGAAAATTTTGGAAGAATGCAGGTAGGGTAGGATTGGAGTGGTTGACTGCGTTGTTTAATGTCATTTTCAAGATATCGAAGATGCCGGAAGAATGGAGGTGGAGTACAATGATTCCCGTGTACAAGAACAAAGGAGACATTCAAAGCTGCAACAACTATAAAGGTATCAAGTTGCTAAGTCACACTATGAAAGTGTGGGAAAGGGTGATGGAAATGAGGGTGAGGAGAAGTGTGTCTATTTCAGAGAACCAGTTTAGATTCATACTGGGGCGCTCTACTACAGAAGCCATACATATTGTAGGGAGACTGGTGGAGCAGTATAGGGAGCGGAAGAGGGACTTACACATGATATTCATTGACCTAGAAAAGGCCTATGACAAAGTGCCAAGAGAAGTCCTATGGAGATGCTTGGAGGCGAAAGGTATACCCGTGGCATATATTAGAGCGATTAAAGACATGTATAATGGAGCTAAGACCAGGGTAAGGACGGTATGAGGAAACTCGGAGCACTTTCCTGTTACGATGGGGTTGCACTAGGGATCAACTCTTAGCCCGTTTTTATTCTCCCTGGTGATGGATCAATTGATGAGACAAATACAAGGTGAGGTGCCTTGATGTATGTTGTTCGCGGATGACATAGTCCTGATTGATGAGACTCGCAACGGAGTTAACGACAAGCTGGAGGGCTGGAGACAGACATTGGAGTCTAAAGGATTTAAATTGAGTAGGACCAAGACAGAATACTTGGAGTGCAGGTTCAGTGGCCTGCCGAGTGAGGCTGAAGGGAAAGTGAGGCTTGGTACCCAGGCCATTCAAAAGAAAAGAAGCTTCAAGTATCTTGGGTCTATTATGCAGGAAGATGGGGATATCGACGACGATGTTTCTCACCGTATTGGTGCAGGGTAGATGAAATGGAGGCTCACCTCCGGAGTGCTGTGTGACAAGAAAGTGCCACTAAAACTCAAAGGCAAGTTCTACAAAGTGGTGGTTAGACCGACTCTACTGTACAGGGCGGAGTGTTGGCCAATCAAGAAACTTCATGTTCAAAAAATGAAAGTAGCGAAAATGCGAATGCTGTGGTGGATGTGTGGGCACACTAGGATGGATATAATTTGGAATAAAGATATCCGAGACAAGGTGGGAGTGGCATCGGTGGAGGACAAGATGCGGGAAGCGAGACTGAGATGGTTTGGGCATGTGAAGAGGAAAGACACAGATGCTCCAGTGCGGAGGTGTGAGAGGTTGGCTATGGACGGTTTCAGGAGGAGCAAAGGGAGGCCGAAGAAGTATTGGAAAGAGGTGATTAGACATGATATGGCACAGTTGCAGCTCACCGAGGACATGACCTTAGATAGGAGGTTGTGAAGGACTCAGGCTAAGATAGTAGGCTAGGTGGCTTATCTTTTCTCCATAGTAGTCGTAGTTTTGCTCATTTGTTTATTAACATTTGATTTCTGCATTTGATTACTGCTTTCATTTGTTGGTCCGGTTTACATTGGATATCCTATTTATCTATAGTAGTTAATGCTCCTTTCTTTCCGGTCTTTCCTACCCTAACTTTCTCGCTCTCATTATTCATATTTTTATATGGTTTTCGATATGTTTGGCTCTACTGACCTATGTCTTGTTTTCCTTGTTTTTCCTCTCTTGTTCTTCTCTCTTAAGCCGAGAGTCTTTCGGAAACAACCGTCCTACCTTTCAAGGTGGGGGTTAGGTTTGGGAACACTCTACCCTCCCAGACCCCACATGATGGGATTATACTGGATTTATTGTTGTTGTTGTTGAAAGTAGTCTCTCTACCTTCAAGATATGGATAAGAATGAGTACAATATTATATTAAGCAATTGATTTAATTTTTTTTCCAGAAATAGTCTTTCTACCTTCAAAGACACGGATAAGAATGAGTACAATATTATATTAAGCAATTGATTTAAATTTTTTCGGAAATAGTTTATCTACCTTCAAAGATACAGATAAGAATGAGTGCACACCATACTTTAAATATCTTATTTGTTTGATTATACTTATTATATTATTATTTATTTATTATCTTAATTTTTTTCAACACGTATTGTGAAAAAAGTGACACGACTTATCATTAATAATAATTTGTCTGATACATTATTTATTTCAAGATTAAAATGAGAAAAAAAGAAACACATAATACATAAATGGATACTCAATTGATTGGCAAGTAAGCACTCCAACTGTAACAATACATATTTAAACATCTTAACATAGTGTCGACTAGCAACTAAACACTCCAACTTGTTTTTATTGTGTTTTAGACACTTGATGCTCATGTAGCATATAAATTTTTGGAGGTATCTAGGAGATCATTTTGAAAGTTGGAGTGTTTTACTGACACAGCAAAGACACGTTATGTTGTTTAGATATGCATATTCAAAGTTGGTATATTGAATTATCAATTGATATCAAGTTTGAATGTATAATTATGTATTATGTCAGAAAAACGTAGAGAAGTAATAATTAGGAACTTTCATTCTCTTGTTTGATTTATCAAGCAATGACGAAATTAGAATAAATTATTTATTTCAGTAGAGAAAAATATTTATTCACACTTGATTTTTATTAACTAGTTGATTTTTTCTTTGGAAATCAATCTATTTATTGTCATAAGTTAAAGGTAAAATTATGTACACACTACCCTTTTAGTGTCTCACTTTTACAGAATAAAAGTAAAAGTAAGTCGTGAATAATAAAAATAAAAATAACGTTATTTAGCCACAGTTTAATCGTGGCTAAATAGAGATAAACCGTGACTAAATAGCAAATTTGGCTATATTTTATCTTATTATTTTCTTGGCTATAATGTTTATAAGAGAAAAAGGCCAAAATAGTTCCTTATCTTTGTGTTAACACTCGAAGTTATCCTTGTGTTTTCACATGGAGCACTAATAGTACTCATGTTTGCAATATTTGTGCAATTTTGGTCCTCCCCCAAACTTTTGCCTATTTTTAAAAATTAATTTTATCCACAATTTTATATATGAAATGTTCAATCATCTTTTTATATATATTTACTAGTAATAATAACTTCACGTGAGAGAAGATAAGAAGAAAAATACCTTATTCTATTCAAAAGGAATATTATTGTAGCTAAACTAAGAAAATCTTGACATATAATATTGCAAGAAAAGATTTTTTTGTACTATTACGCGTGAAATAGACGTGATGAACCTCTCGAATTATAGCTTCAATAATATTTTTATTAAAAGAACAAGGTATTTTTCTTCTCACCTTTTCTCACATGAAATTATTACTTCTACTAAATATATAAAAAGACAATTGAACATTTCATACATGAAATTGTGGACAAAATCAATGTTAAAAAATAGGCAAAAGTTTAGGGGAGAATCAAAAGTGCATTAATATTATAACCATGAGGGACTATTAGTGCTTCATATGAAAACTCAGTGATGAAAAAAACTTAAAAATGATGACTTTGAGTCTTGACCAAAAAATAAGATACTATTTTGATTTTTTTCTCTTTATTTGTTAGATGAATTTTCTTTCAAACACATGAAAATTCTGACATGCTTTTGTAATAAGTGTGAGCGTGACATACGTTACCACTAATTATAGTTTGTCTAATGCATAATTCATTTAAAAATTAGATTGACAAAAAAATATATAGAAAAGTAAAAATTAGAAAATTTTCTTCTCGTGATTGATTTATTAAGCAATGATGAAATTGAAAAAAATACTCATTACAATAGGGGGAAAATATTTATTCACACTCGATATGATATTAAGCAATTGATTTATTTTTTATCGAAAATAGTCTATTTATCTTCAAAGATAACGGATAAAAATGAATACACACCATACTTTCAATATCTTACATGTACAATTACACTTGCTATGTTATTATTTGTTTGTTAGCTGGATTTTTCTTTCAACACACGTTGTGAAAAACGTAACACGCGTTATTACTAATAAAATTTGTCTAATGCATTATTTATTTAAAAATTACAATGAGAAAAAAAAATCACAATACAAAAACAGACAGTCAAATTGATCGTAGTTGGCAACTAAAAACACTCCAGTTTTAAAAGCATACGTCTAAATATTTCGGCTTTGTCTCAACTAGCAACTAAACATTCCAATTTGTCTTTGCTGTGTCTCTAGACACTCGATGATGATGTGGCACATAAATTTTTAGAGGTGGTGATCATTTTATAAGCTTGAACATTCAACTAATACAATGAACATAAGTTGTTGTGTCTAGATGTTCATATTCAAAATTAAAATATTTAATTATTATTTGAGTGTATGATTATGTATTAAGAAAATACAGAGAGATGTAAAAAATAAAAAATTTCCTTCTCTTATTTGATTTATTAAACAACGGTGAAAGTAGAAAAATACTTATTACATTAGAGAACAATATTTATTTACACTTTGATTTATATTAAATAGCTAAATCTTTCTTTCAGAAATAATTTATTTATTTTCATAAGGTAGAAATAAGATTGTGTACACACGACCCTCTCGTCACTTATAAAATTATATTGGATATGTTATTATTTATTTGTTAGATGAATATTCTTTCAACACGCGTTGTAAAAAGTGTGACACACATTGTGAAAAATCTGACACGCATTGTGAAAAACGCGACATACGTTACACTAATAATAGGTCGTCTAATCCATTATTTATTTCAAAATTCGATTGAGAAAAAAGAAGGAAGAAACACAAGTAATCCCCCTTCCCCTTAAAACTATGCTCGAAATCTCAACGACACACCTAAATTTAACTAGGTCGAATTAGTCCCCTCAAACTCATATTTCTGTATTTTCGTGCATTTTTTATGCTGACATAATACCTTCAATCAAGTAAGTTGGTTGTATTGTGTAACACATGCCACCACATGTTTATTTTTATTTTTATTTTTTAAAAAAATATTCTTATTTTCTTTGCCTTGTATTTAAACTTCTTATTTTTTCATTTTTTTACCCTCATTCATTTTTTTTCTTTTTCCTATTGAATCTATTTATTCTTTCTATTTTACTTGCTTTTTCTTTTGATTTGATTTCAAATATAATTTCAAATGTATTGTATTTTTAAAATAACTTTATTTTGGATTGATATCAAAATAAGTGAAGAAAATTAAATAAAATATTAAAAAATAAAATTATTGACCAATTAAAAAAGGACATGTGTCCAATGTTGATCTAACTTTTTTCATTTTTCTGCCTTTCAGTTGCCATATATTTGATATGTTATTTATTTGCTAGTTAATTTTTTTAACGTGTGTTGTAAAAAGGTAACATGCATTCCCACAAATTAATAATAGTTTATCTAAGCACTATTTATT
Organism: Solanum dulcamara; assembly: GCF_947179165.1. NCBI lineage: Eukaryota > Viridiplantae > Streptophyta > Magnoliopsida > Solanales > Solanaceae > Solanum > Solanum dulcamara. The sequence goes on from NC_077242.1 coordinate 10,478,933, forward strand.
TAAAATTAGAATGAGAAAATAAAACGCATAATACATAAACAGACGCTCAATTGAACGTACTTTAGAAGTACATATCTAAACACATTAAATTGGTCTTTTCTAGCAACTAAATACCTCAACTTGACTTTATCATGTCTCTATACACTCAATGATGATGTGACACATTAAATTTTGAATGGGTCTACATGATCTTTTTGTAAGTTGGAGTGTTCAACCGAAATAATGAAGATGAGTTGCGGTGTTTAGAAGCGCATACTCAAAGTTGAAGTATTGAGTTATCATTTAAGTCAAGTTTGAGTGTATATTTATGAATTATACCAAACAAACATAGAGAAGTAAAAAAATTTAAAAAATCTTCTCTTATATGACTTATTAAGTAATGACGAAATTAGAAAAATACTTATAACAATAGAGAAAAAGATTTTTTCACACTTAATTTATATTAATAACTAAATTTTTCTTTCAAAAATATTCTATCTATTTTCATAGGATAGGAACAAGATTGTGACACACCATCCTCTCAATATCTCACTTATAAAATTATATTGAATATGTTGTTATTTATTTATAAGATAAATTTTCTTTCAATACGCATTATCTGACACGCATTGTAAAAATGTGACATACATTACCACTAATAATAGTTTGTCTAATGCATTATTTATTTAATTAGATCGAGAAAAACAATGCAAGGAAAAACTTAGAAAAAGTAAAAATTGAAAATCTTCTTCTTTTGTTTGATTTTTTAAGCAATGATGAAATTGAAAAAATACTTATTACAATAGAGGAAAAATATTTACTCACCCACGATATTTAATTAGGCAATTTATTTATTTTTATCTTTTTTTGAAAATACTTTTTCTACCTTCATAAGATAAGGGACAAGATTAACTAGACATTACTCTCCCAATATCCTACATTTAAGGTTACATTTGATATGTTATTATTTATTTGTTAGCTTGATTTTTTTTACACGCATTGAGAAAAACGTAACACGCATTGTTGACACCTAATTTTGGCCTGACTTTTGTAAAATTAATAATTTTAATTTTTAATTCTTTAAATAATTCAAAATACATTTTTTCTTCAATTTTAGAATAATTTATAGATAATTATTCTTATTTTCAAACTATTAGAATTTTCATTAATTTATTTTAGTTAATTTTAATTAATAATATTTTCATTAATTTATTTTGAATTTTAGTTAATTTTAATTAATAGTATTTTCATTAATTTTATTTTATTATCACAGTTGTGTGTTGTTAAATCGTTAGGTTTCATTAAATTGCATTTTTTACATGTAATCAATTACATTTGTTTTATATTTATTTTAATATTTTTAGTATATTATAAGAATACATTAAAAATACAGATAAATATTAAATTATTTAAATATTTAATTAATTCATAATTTTGGGTCCATAATTTTAAGTTCATAGTTCTATAAAATGGTGAACTATTAAGTAGTGGATGTCCCCGTTAAGGGACCCACTTGAGAAGAAAAATGTTACATACTCTCCCTTATCCCTTCATTTCTTAGGCTATAAATAACCTTTATTTACATAGACGAAAACACACAACAACAAGCAGCAAAATATACTCTTCAGTTCTCTCTTTTCTCTTACTCTATTTTCTTACATAAATTATTAAGTTAATCTCATTTTATAACACGTTATCAGCACGAGGCTTCGGCTAATTTTTCAAGGTAACAAAAGTGGTAAGAGTTTTATTTAATTTTATTTTTATAAAATGGCAAATATTTCCAAAATTGAATCTACTGCTCTTGATATCTCTGAAAAAGTCTACTCATCGTGGGCACTTGATGCTGAAATTCATTTGGATTCAATGGATCTGGCAGACACCATTAAAGATGACAATATGGCATCCAATCAAGACTGTGCTAAAGCCATGACATTTCTCCGTCACCATCTTGATGAGGGGCTAAAATTACAATATCTTATATTAAAAGACCCTCTTAAATTGTGGAAAAATTTAAAAGAAAGATATGACCACCTGAAGTTGGTCATGCTTCCACAAACTCGTCATGATTGGCTAAATTTGAGATTAATGAATTTCAAAAATATAACTGAATATAATTCTGCTTTATTTAGAATTATAGCTCAGTTAAATTTATGCGGAGAAGAGATCACTGAGCAAGATAAACTTGAAAAGACATACTCCACATTTCCACCTGCGAATATGCTCCTGCAGCAGCAATATCTCGAAAAAGAATTTAAAAAGTATTCTGAATTACTTTCTCACCTTCTTATTGCTGAAAGACATAATGAACTATTAATGAAAAATCATGATAGTCGGTCAGTTGGTTCTTTGCCACTCCCTGAAGTGAATCAGGCAAATTCTAACCAACGATAAAGAGGCCATGGCCCCAGTCGTGGTCGTGGTCGTAGTCAAAGAAGAAATTTTAATCATGATGCTCGTCTGACACCGAGAAATAACCAGCAATATAAAAGGCAGGGTAAAAATCCAGAAGCTTTACCGAAGAATAATTCAGAAACAATATGTCATAGATGTGGAGGTGTGGGGCATTGGTCGCGGATTTGTCGGTCGTCAAAACGTCTGGTTCAGCTATATCAGGCATCACTAAAAAGGGTAGAAAATAATCCAGAGATAAATTTTATCTCTGAAGATAATATTGAGCATATGCATCTGGATGTAGCTGATTTCTTTAATTTTCCAGACGAAAATATGAATATTGACAGGACTAATAATATGTAAATATTTTTTTTATCTGTATTAAATATGATGTTTGTATTTTTCTAATCAATGTAAATAAATAAAAATTTGTGTAATATACCATGTGTTAATACGTATTTTATTTTTTATTGAAGAAAATATGGAAATGCCTCAAATATTATTTGGATCAATGATAAATCACGAGAATATTTGTGTAATTGATAGTGGAACAACCCATGCTATATTTAAAGACGAGAAATATTTTTCCAATTTACTTAGAAGAAAAGCAAATGTTACTACAATTTCTGATAATTCAAAAATGATAGAAGGCTCTGAAAGAGCTACTATAATTCTGCCTAAGGGGACAAAAAATATTATAGAAGATGCACTATTTTCTTCTAAATCCCCAAGAAACTTGTTAAGTTTTAAAGATATCCGTAGAAATGGATATCATGTTGAAACATTAAATGAAATGGATATCATGTTGAAACATTAAATGAAATGAATATTGAATATCTTGGTATAACCAAAAGTGTCTCAGGCCAGAAATATATTTTGGAAAAATTACCAACTCTGTCATCTGGCTTATATTATGCAAAAATTAGTGCAATTGAAGCAAATATGATCGTAAACCAGAAGTTTATTGATCCAAATACATTTGTGCTATGACATGATCGAATAAGTCATCCTGGATCAATAATGATGAGACGAATTCTTGAAAATTCAACTGGACATCCTTTAAAGAACCAGAAGATTCTTACAAATGATGAATTTTCATGTGCTGCTTGTTATCAAGGCAAATTAATTGCCAGACCATCGACCCTGAAGGTTGGTATCGAATCTCCTGGCTTTTTAGAGCGTATACATGGAGATATATGTGGACCTATTCATCCACCTAGTGGATTTTTTAGATATTTTATGGTCCTAATAGATGCATCATCTAGATGGTCTCATGTGTGCCTGTTATCATCTCGCAACCTGGCGTTTGCGAAGTTGTTAGCACAAATAATAAGATTGAGAGCGCAATTCCCAGATTATCCAATTAAGACCATTCGCCTAGATAATGCTGGAAAATTTACATCCCAAGCATTTAATGATTATTGCTTATCAATTGGGATAAAAATTAAACATCCTGTTGCTCATGTTCATACTCAAAATGGCCTTGCAGAGTCATTTATTAAGCGCCTATAATTAATAGCAAGACCTCTACTAATGAAAACAAAATTGTCAATTACTGTTTGGGGTCATGCTATCTTACATGCAGCAGCACTTGTACGTCTAAGACCGACACATTATAATAAATACTCTCCGTCACAATTAATATTTGGTCATAAACCAAATATAGCCCATTTAAGAATTTTTGGTTGTGCGGTATACGTGTCTGTAGCACCACCACAACGTACAAAAATGGGTCCTCAATGTAGGTTGGGCATATATGTTGGGTTTGACTCACCCTCAATAATTCGATACCTTGAACCGTTGACTGGAGACTTATTCACTGCTCGATTTGCAGATTGTCGGTTTGATAAAATATTTTTCCCGCCATTAGGGGGAGAGAAAAAGGAACCCAAAAAAGAAAAAGAAATTGTGTGGAAAGTTTCATCACTATCACATTTTAATCCACGTACCCGCACATGTGTGTAGGAGGTCCAGAAGATCATCCACTTACAAAAAATAGCAAATCAAATGCCAGATGCATTTACTGATTTGAAACGGATAACTAAATCACATATCCCTGCAGTGAATGTGCCTATCCGAATTGATGTCCCAAAATGACCATCTACTAGTGTCATAGCTTCTGAATCCCAAACACGCTTGAAGCGTGGTAGACCATTGGGTTCAAAGGATAAAAATCCTAGATAGAGAAGCGTAAGAAATAATAAAGATGATACTACACAAAAACCTCCTGAAGAAGGTCAAGATTTGAGTATTCCTGATATTCCTGAAGAAATCAGTGAACTCGAGACTCAAGTGAATGAAGAACTTTCAATAAGTTCTACCGGTGATGGGATAAATCTAGATCGATCGAAAATTACGGTGGATAATATTTTTGCTTATAATGTTGCAATTAACCTCATGCAAGATAGTGAAACTCTTGAGCCTAAATCCGTCGAAGAATGTCAACGTAGATGTGATTGGCCAGAATGGCAAAAGGCAATTCAATCAGAAATAGACTCACTTGCTAAACGTGAGATTTTTGGACCAGTAGTCCAAACCCCGGAAGGTGTAAAACCAGTTGGTTACAAATGGGTTTTTGTGCGAAAACGAAATGAGAAAAATGAAATTGTAAGATACAAGGCACGCCTTGTTGCACAAGGATTCTCTCAAAGACTCGGAGTCAACTATGAAGAAACATATTCACCTGTTATGGATGGAATAACATTTCGATATCTCATTAGTCTAGCTGTACATAAAAATCTTAATATACATCTAATGGATGTAGTTACAGCTTACTTTTATGGTTCACTTGATAATGAAATTTACATGAAAATCTCAGAAGGATTAAAATTGCCTGAAGCATGTAAAAAGTCTGAGGAAGTATACTTAATAAAATTGCAAAGATCATTATATGGTCTAAAACAATCAGGGCGCATGTGGTATAATCGCCTAAGTGAGTACTTAATAAATGAAGGCTATATAAATGATGTTATTTGTCCTTGTGTTTTTATTAAGAAAACGGAATCAGAGTTTGTTATACTCGCCGTTTATGTTGATGACATAAATCTCATTGGAACCCCTGAAGAGGTCCAAAAAGCAATTGAATATCTAAAAAAAGAATTTGAGATGAAAGACCTTGGAAAGACAAAACTTTGTCTAGGTCTGCAAATTGAACATTTAGTAGATGGGGTCTTTGTCCATCAATCTGCCTACACTGAGAAAATCTTAAAAAAAATTTACATGGACAAAGCATATCCATTAAGTACTCCAATGGTTGTTCGATCACTTGAAGTGGAAAAAGATCAATTTCGACCTCCAGAAGAGGATGAAGAAATTCTTGGTCCTGAAGTACCATATCTCAGTGCTATTGGCACACTTATGTATCTTGCTAACGCAACTAGACCTGATATAACATTTTCTGTTAATTTGCTAGCAAGGTATAGTTCATCCCCAACGCGAAGGCATTGAAAAGGTATCAAACATATTTTGCGATACCTGAAGGGTACTATTAATATGGGTTTGTTTTATACTAACAAAGGTTGCGCAGACCTTATTGGTTATGCAGATGCAGGTTATTTATCAGACCCACATAAAGCTCGATCTCAGACAAGTTATCTGTTTACACATGGAGGGACTGCTATATCATGGCGATCTACAAAACAGTCAATTGTTGCTACTTCTTCAAATCATGCTGATATAATAGCAATTCATGAAGCAAGTAGAGAATGTGTGTGGTTGAGATCGATGATACAGTTCATCAAAGAAAGATGTGGTCTGAAAAATAATATTAAAATACCCACAATTATATTCGAAGACAATGCCGCGTGCATAGCTCAATTGAAAGGTGGCTTCATAAAAGATGTGGTCTGGAAAAGATGTGGTCTGGAAAATCATGCTGATATAATAGCAATTCATGAAGCAAGTAGAGAATGTGTGTGGTTGAGATCGATGATACAGTTCATCAAAGAAAGATGTGGTCTGAAAAATAATGTTAAAATACCCACAATTATATTCGAAGACAATGCCGCGTGCATAGCTCAATTGAAAGGTGGCTTCATAAAAGATGTGGTCTGGAAAATAATGTTAAAGATGTGGTCTGGAAAATAATGTTAAAATACCCACAATTATATTCGAAGACAATGCCGCGTGCATAGCTCAATTGAAAGGTGGCTTCATAAAAGGAGACAGAACGAAACACATTTCACCAAAATTATTCTTCACACATGATCTTCAGAAGAATGGTGAAATTGATGTACAACAAGTTCGTTCAAGTGATAATCTTGCAGATTTATTCACAAAGGCATTACCAACATCAACTTTTGAGAAGCTAAGGCATAAGGTTGGAATGCGCCGTCTCCAAAATATCAAATGAAATTTTCATCAGGGGAGTAAAATACGCGCTGCACTCTTTTTCCCTTAACCACGGTTTTGTCCCACTGGGTTTTCCTGGCAAGATTTTTAATGAGGCAGCAATCAAGACGTATTACCAGATCTGTGTACTCTTTTTCCTTCATTAGGCTTTTCCCACTGGGTTTTTTTCTAGTAAGGTTTTAACGAGGCACAACATCAGAATAACTATGTATTTTATTTCTTGTAAAGTATTTTTATAGCGGCACATTATACGTGGACATCCAAGGGGGAGTGTTAAGTAGAATATGTGGAATGTCCACTAAACAAAATTATTTAAATAAGTGGGGCCCACTGGAAGTGGGCAGCCCACTAAATTTCTCCTATATAAATATGTCATATTGGCATGAAGAACTTAGAGCAGAAGAAAAAAAAATGTTACATTGTTTTTTCCGTTATTCTTTCTTCCTCGGTTTTTCCTTTTTTACTCTCTCCGCTTTATTTCATTAAGATATAGAATACTTTATAACAATTATTATATAATTAGGAGTGAAGTCATAATTTTAATATAATCTTATTAGTTATAGGTTGAATAACTAAACAAAATCATAAAATAGGAAACCAAGCAAATATTGTCTGATAACTTCATATTAATATAATCTTTTTATGTTTTTTTTGAGTCGAGGGTCTCTCGAAAACAGCCGTCCTCTCTTGGTAAAAGTAAGGTCTGCGTACACTCTATCCTCCCCAGACCCCATGCTGTGGAATTTCACTGAATTGTTGTTATTATAACCTCGTATTAATAAATTAATCATATTTTTTTTATTCAATTTATCGATTAAACCAATTTTGCACGCCCAAAAATCCTATCACCTTTATCTGTTTATATATACAATATAATTTGGATTTTGAGGGGGCAATTTTAAAGTCTCAACCCCAACATAAAATGTAGTACCAAAGATAAATTTAATTATTGGCCCGACTTGAAACGTGGAAGTAAAATTGAGCAAACGTAAGGTTGAAAATGTTTTTTCTTTACAAATGTCTAAAACTAAGCCTCAGAAATTGAGAGTCAAGGTTTACAAACTCACCGTGCTGCTACTTATCGCGTTGTCACGTGTTTTTTTTTTATGGGAAAAAGAGTAAATATATTTTTTAATTTTGTGATTTAAAACATATATATATTCTTTATTATAAAGATGATGCATATTATTTCATCGTCTAATAAATAATGTATATTTATTCCATCGTTAACATATCAATATTAACTTAATTAAAAAAATTATACTACTTTTTTTAAGTTCAAAATGTCAGGTGGCTCTTATCTCAAATAAGAAAAAAATCAATTCTTCTTCTATTGAGTCATAAAATGGGTTTGGATCGAATCTGAATAGATAAAGAATTATAAATTTTTTAAATTGGATTGGGTCTGGGTAGGTAAAAAATGGATGAGATAATTTTTTTAAGTCAAGTAACATTTTTGAAATTTTAAAATCCAATTTTAAGTTTTTTTTATTAAATTCAGTCTATTAACGAAAAGGGTAAAATATACACCTATTTATTAGACGTTTATTAGATGACAAAGCTATGTATACACTATTTTTTAACGAGAAATATATTTTTTGTAAATCTCGAAGTCCACGTGTCAAGATATAAGCCACTACTAACACCCACCGGCAGGTAAATTTAACCCTTAACCCTTAATCCGTAGCTTGGAACTAGAGGCAATGCTCTATCAAACGGAAGATTAATAAATAAAGTGGAAAGTAGTACTAATGAGAAAAAAGAGAACAATCAAAACAAACATAAGAAACCACCCCAAGATCTGACATCAATTAGTAATCGAGCATCTAAATCAAAATAGGAGTACAAGGCTTTTACAAATACAATATGAGTACAGACAGTCTTCGAAAGCAAGTAAAGACTAGTCCTAATCTGGCATGGATAGAAATTAGCAACTCCGAACGTCAGGAACTCATTAAATCTCCGAATCAGAAGCTGCTTCGCACCAACCCAAATCAACTGTGATAGTATGAGTACCAAATGAATTGTACTCAGTAGGCAAAGTCTGACTGATCTCCACAGATACAGCAAGTATAATTAACTTATAATCAAGTAAATACTGCACAAGTAACTAATCAAGAATTATCATAATAATGACAGAAAATAAGGCAAGAAAATTGGAAACATAAATAAAGGAACAGAGTCAAAGAACGCACTTGAAACGCAATTCAACAACCTATTAACGGGAATAAGGCATCATAGAAATCTACTAATGAAAATACAGTGCTAACAGGCAACACTAACCCCGCAACCACAATCCAACTCAAATACCGCGTAGACCAACTACAAATACAACCCAAAGGCACAACTACAAGTACAATAAGAGATAAGAACAAGTATAATCAGACAATAACGGACCAAACGCTCATACCCTCGGAAGGTACAAACAAGGACAAATATACCCCCAATCTCCATAAAATCAAGGGACCATACCATACAAGTATGTTGGTAATAGGCAATGCTAATGAATGCAAGTCTGTAGTAAAAATCAGTGACATCATCGGTGGCTCTCAGAGATCAATAACAACAAGTGTAAAGACCCGCCCCGCCCCCGACTTGTCAGGTGGGACCTATGAGACTCCCTCATCCAGTTTAGTGGCGCACTGGCCAAAAGGGTCCATAGGGGATGCGAAAGTCCATATACAAATAGTATCTCCATAGTGGTACCGAAAAGTGAGCAGCAAATCGATGTAAAAAGGGTGATGCCGCGCCGAATATCTGTAAACCAATAACCTCAACCGTGAGCACCCTGAAAAAGGGCCGCCCACCCAGCTAGTAAACTCCCAAGGGCATGACCCAGCTAGCAAGAGTAAACTATGGGGCATCAGTAGGTCAAGAAAGGGCGTCGACGCGGTGAATAGCCAAGTAAAACTGAGCGTATCCCCGATGCCTTTAATGCCTCAAGTAGAAAAAAGAGCACGTCTTCGATGCCTCATAAGTTTCAAAACTAGTGACCAAGTAACCAAGTGGTACGACTCCCGTTAAAATTAATTTAAAATAGTAAAAATGTGAGAAAGTCTTCTCAAAAGTAGTAGTGAAAACTTCAATGTCAATACTGGGATCGTACCACAAAACGAGTGAATATGATCAAATAATGCAAGTATACCATCATCTGCATCCAAACAAGATACACGCAGCCATAAAGAAAATATCAAGTCCTAGCACACAACAAGTCAAAGGACTAAACTGGGATCCAATCGCTCATTGAATACGGCCTCAGGCCCAACAATAGATAACAGGTGAGATGACATCATAAACCTATCGCTAAAAAAATGAGACAATCAAGACATGGCTCAGAATAAGATAGGGGGAGAAATATCTCTAGGATTGACGCCTTACCCCAAATATATGCCACCTTAGCTCCCAACAAGCACAACTAAGCCAAACCTATGGCTACGATGAGCCTAAAGGTCTCAGGCACCAGCATAAAAGGGTATTCTATCTATAATAAGCCCTACCGGAAGCTACGCATAACTAAGAGGGCAATAAACACCTGATAAAGCACCTAAGGCTCAAACCTAGCCTAAGGTCATCAATAGCAATCCTAAACATGATATTAATGCTAAACCAACACCACAACCAAGACCCACAACCTAATCTAAGAATTTCACGGGACTATTCTAGCCTAAAGCTCACCCTGAAACAAGAAAATGGATTAGGATGAAGAGAACGCTAATCTCGGCAAATGCTTACCTAGTCACATGTAAAGTATACTAAACGATATCTAATAGAGTCCAGTCAAAAAGGGAGAGACCGTAACCTACCTCTAAGCCGATCACGCGCGCTCCAAATCCACTACGATGAAGTTGTTGTCTTCCGAATCACCTCCAATCGCCACCACGCTAAAAATATGTTAATCACCTAGTCAATACAATTTTTTTGATGCTAAAATTATCTCATTTGGAGATGAATCAAATTCAGAGTCAAAAATCGAGAATTTATCATTACATAATGTCACACATTAATCATTTTAAGGATAAACCTATTAAAAAATAGAATAAGCGGTAGAGCTATTATAAAAAAGTAAAATAAAGAATAAAATATAATTATTAAATAATAAATAAACAACAATAAAAAAAATAACAACGCGATTCATTATATGAAATTGGTCTTTTCAACATTACATAATGGTAAATTTAATAATACAATTAATCCAATAAAAATAAAGTAACAATCAAAATAAATATAAATTTTAAACTACATAATACAATTATGTACTATTTAATTTGACTTTACTAATATTTATATAATCTCCTAACTTCAAAGTTCAAATATACATATTCATATATGAGCCCGTTTGGATGGGCTTAAAAAAAGTAACTTTTATGTATGAAGTGCTTTTAGAACTTTAAAGTGCTGAAAGTTATTTTTATAAATAAGCAGTTGAGTGTTTGGATAAAAGTGCTTAAATAAGGAAAATTATATGAATTTTAGGGTTAAAAGAATAAAAAGGGTAGTTTGGAATTTAGTTAAAATATGAGGGATATAAAAGTAATTTCCATGGTCAAAGAAAATGATTTTAAGCACTTGAAAAAAAAAGTTAGGAATCCTAACTTTTCATTTTTGACTGACTTTAAGAACTTTCTGGCTTAAAGTTAATATTAGGCAAACACGTCCAAAAGCTGAAAAGGGGCTTTAAGTTGGTTTTGACCAACTTAAAGCCAATCCAAACGGACTCTATGTTATAGATATAGCATTCTGCTGTAGCAATTTACGTCCGTAACAAGTTGCAATGGTAAACGAAAAAAATGGACAAAAAGGAAGTGGAAAAGGAGAAAAAAAAAGGGAAAAGTTGCGTGGGTTTTACGCCAAGGGCAGAAGAGGAAGTCTAGAAAAGAGTACAACTATAAATAAGTCAAAGAAGAACAAAAATTGCGTATCTTACAATCTCCCTTCCTTCCTTCCTTCCTTGGTTTAGGCGAGAAAAAAAAAATGTCTCAAGCAGCGGAGGAAGACAAGAAGCCCGGCGGCGATCAAGTTCACATCAATCTCAAAGTCAAAAGCCAGGTTTCCCTTTACTTCCTTTTCCCTTTCTCTCAATAATCGTACGCATATTGTCTCCTCTGCTTAGAGTTAGGGTTTTGTTTGATAATCTTCATTATGTTTTAGATTCAGTCGAAGATAGTCACGTCTGATCCTCCTATTTTTTATATTCCTGCTTGATCATATGTTTCAGTTTGTTTGTTTCAGAATCTGGATTGGGCGTTTTTTTTGTGCTGCAGGGTACTGTTGTTTGTATTCCTGTTTGATTATACGCTTCAGTTGTTGTTTCGTTCTGTTTGTTTGTTTGTTTTATTTTAAACAAAATTTCGATTGGGCGACTTTTATGCTGCAAGGAAGTTTTAGATCTTCCTTTAAATGATTTGTGAGCCTATTAATAGGCGTCTGGCCATGTTTCATCCTGAAAATTGCAAATATTAGTTTTTGTTTCAAAGTGAAAAATTATATTTGGAAATTAGAGGTGTGTTTGGCAATAAAATAAATTGTAGTTGTTTTTTAATTTTTGTAAGTAATTTGGAGTGAGGCAGTTTTTTGCTGTTTTTGGAATTTCTGATTTTTTTTTAAATAGTCTGAAAACAGAATTTTTCGGAATTCTATGGTCAGACATGTTTTCTGGATGAAAAAAATTATGGCTAAATTTGTTTGAGAACATGCTGACTTATTTGATAAGCACCAAATTGACTTGAATTAACTAGAAATTTTGTGTGAAGCTGATTGATTAAACAGTTATCTCATACTCGCTTCATTCCATATTAAGTGGATTTTTGAGTGATTTTCCATTGTTCAAAATAATTAAGTTGTTCAAAGTTCAAGATATATGTTTGAAACTTTTTTCATATTTGCCTTTTCATTTATTGAAGTTTTATATTTTCTAGGAGATAAATCACACTACTTGTAAAGTTATATTTATGATATTACAAAGGGCAATAGTGGAAAGTATGGTTCAAATTATGTGCTTGAATGTTTTTCTTAATATGGAATGGAGGGAGTATGTACTTAAAAAACAGTTAATCATATGTTAGTTTCGGTATTCTTGCTAGTGAATCTTATGATTAGTCTGGATGCAAATACATAAAGCTTATGTAGTGTTTTCTAGTGTGCCATCTGTGAGGAGTTGGGTTTATGGATCATTTTTTTGCAAAGAATATATATATTAGTAATAATAATGTAAGGGGTCGCTTGGTAGCTAGATAAGAAACAAGTTATTCATGTATTAATTTTCGTATAACTTAGACGACGATTGGTAGGTAGATAGGAAATAAGTTATTCATGTATAAAATTAATACAATATTATGCATGATAAAGCTACACTTTGCTTCTGTATCTGTTGTGTTGGATCGAGATAGTTTTATGTTTTTGAGATTTGAATACATAGTTTGATAGGGTATTAAAAACCAAGGTACTAGGTATAGTGTAACTATTCGTGTTTGCTAAGGATCATGCCTAGTCATCAATGGTAGGCTTTGATGCTCCGTGTGTAACTGGCTTTCATCAATTATTGGTAGACAAATAGCCTTAGTCATGTTTATGATGTTACCATATTAAAGTTCTGTGTGATGGCTTGGCAGGTAAGCCCATCAGGAATGGAAAGTGATCATTTGTTTTGTATATCTCGTTGATCTCCATGCCATGACCTTCACATGGACACCTACTTACCCTCTGTCCTCAGATTTCTCTTTGTTTGCTTTCCTGTGGTACAATCTGATTGCGAAATGTGATGTTGTGTGTGATTGATTCCATCTTCCTTTGTTATCATTATGGTGACGGGCTGCCTGTTAAAGAGAAGTGGCCTATTGCCTGCTATAACATATCGGACAAGAGCATTACAGAGTTTTCTATTGGTTACAGGATGGGAATGAAGTCTTCTTTAGGATCAAAAGAAGCACCCAGCTAAAGAAACTCATGAATGCATATTGTGACCGGCAGTCCGTGGATTTTAATTCAATTGCATTCTTGTTTGATGGTCGTCGGCTTCGAGGAGAGCAGACTCCAGATGAGGTATATCTTTCCCCCCCTCTCTCTCTCTCTCAGACCATGTGTGCTCACATAAAACAAAAGAAGAAACAAATAGTACCTGAAAAATAGAATGTTTGATTTCTCTTATCCTTTATACTCTCTCGTGATTAATTCTTGTTTTCTAACAACTTTTCTTTCTTGCTTTAGCTGGAGATGGAGGACGGCGATGAAATTGATGCAATGTTGCATCAAACTGGAGGCTCAACTGTTTGAGGGCATCTCTTTTGTTTATGGACAGAGACTGTGTTTCTAGGTGGTAGACTTTAATGAATATAGCTTGTGCTACTTTAGGACCTGTATAAGCATATATATGAACTTCGTGGTTTTGCCTGTGTTTGACCAGTTTGTATGAACTTAGCTACTTATTACTTTTACAAGAAGATCTCCAGTTGCTTCTTGTCGTGAAATTGAAGTGTTGATTGTTCTACCTATAAGCTATCTCCTCAATAGCCTCGCTTCCAGGAAGGCATCTCTTGCTTTGATTAATGTATGAATTTCCATCTCATATATTAGACGTCAGGAGAAACAATAAGCTCTGGATTTGGGTCTATAAATTGCAGATTACGTAGAACCCATTCTGCTTCTATCTTGTTTATATCTGCTTGAGTTATAGCAATATAAAAGGGAGAAATGTTAGGTAGCACGCATTGGATACATCTAACAATTCTATTTTGTATTTCAAAAAGCATCTCTCTCCATGTTTGCATTATTTACAAGACATATTCTGGTATGCTACAAGCTCTGGGTGGTGGACTCATACTAAAACTTTTAAGTTGACTTTTGATTGTCAAGGAGAAGCCAAATAACTGAGCAAATTAATTTCCTATATGATATCTTCCCTTGAAGAGATAGATCATATCCTACATGCCACCCATGGAAAATTTCCTGGTCAGTGACTCCGTTTAACTTTTGCTGTACATGTTAAAGGTTCGAAGGTCTCTCTCTCTCATCAATCGATCTTTCTGAATTTTCGCTGGTGGTGCACTTCTTTTGTATCCACCCACTGCACAAGTGAATAATCATTTCTCATGAAAATGGTGTTCAAGATGATGAAGTATTAAAGTTACTGAAAAGTTCAGAAAATACTGGACCAAGCATGTTTTGCAAAAAGAAAGGAGCAACCACAACCACAACAATTACACCATGATGAGAAGCTGACAGCCTCCGAAAAGATAACAAATATGATCAACATGAATCAAAATGATGTAAACTTACTGTGATTTGTGTTCCAGATGTTGATGGACTGCGGCCACGTTCTGAAGGCTGTGATCTTTTCCCAGGCTGGGATAATCTTTGTATAAAATCACTCATATGATTATAGATACTGCAAATAAAATGTTTTAAGATTCAATCAGCCAAACCAAAAGGTGAGTAGGTGCATCCCACGAAAAGTTCAACAAAAACAGTTAGAAATTATTAGTATTTCGGAGTTCAATAGATCAAAAAATTCTTTATCGGGATGCATAGGAAACATGACAGGTTTCGCTCATTTTTCGCTCTGTGCTGTAATCCAAGTCTTTTTGACAGAGCCTATAACGTATAATACACTAGAAGTCAGGTTACATAAAGGGGTGATAAGTACCACATAGTTTGCTGATTTAACACCAACTTCCTTAGCCATTTAGATATTTAGTCCTCCATCAGGAGGCCTATCAGACCCATCCAGTACAGCCTAACTATATTTTTCTATGTTAAATACCATGCCATCCTTCCTAGTCCAAAATCTTAGTCCCACCGTGTCAGTTGCAAATGCTATGTGGCAGCAGGCAATGAAGTTAATTTGGAAAGTAACCATAGAAGTTGACATTCTCAGAGAGAGACCAGCAAAATAGAGAACCATACCTTAGCCGGTGTCTGTTGCAGGCAGTGAAGAAGGCAACAAAACCATAGAGAATACTTCGAAGAGCTTTGAAAATCTGTAAAAATCAAAACTCAGAAGAAACCTAGTTAGCACGAGAACTCTTACTAATTCTCATACTAGGATTAAATGGCCACAACTGAGCTACCTGAGAGAAAAGGTCATTCCAAAGAGAACGCCATATGGATACAGATACTGCGCTGGATGTCACTGTAGTCTCCACCTGAGAAGTGACTAGAACTATGCTACTCACGAACAGCCATGAATCCATAATCACTTCATATATAGCAGTACATAAAAAGCCCAGAAGGCTAGAAAACCCAAAGATCAGGCGAATTGGAGCATACGTTACTTCCCACAGAATCCAGAAGATAGGGTACAATAAATAAGTCACTGCAGTTGAGAAAAAATCTGATGAGAAAAAAAAAAGGCTCACACAGAGAGTACCAATTTTAAATTCATAAACCACATTTTAAGCAAAAGAATTGGCATCATATTCAGCAGATACTTACCAAGATTCCAAACAAAGGATGTAGTATACCAGAGAGGTAGTAATAAAATCTCAATGGTTTTTCCCACCAGAGTATAAGAAGACCACACTGTAAGCCATATTACGGAAAAGAAATCTTCCATAAGTTGTGCACACATAGTAGAGTAAGGAAGGAAATATCCCACAAACTCAACAAGTGGACCAGCCATTGGCTGTGTGATAACGGAGAAAAATGACCGAGTAGTACGCATTGTCATGAGGAACCACTTGAAGGCCTTCTGAAAATTGTGTAGAAATAGCATGGTCCCCAAGTACTGAATTCTTGATACCATTTCCCATGTTTCAATCCAATCAAAAAGTGGACCAAACAAACTAGATGCTGTCGCTTTGAGTACAGGTACATTTTTGTATAGATCATAAAATCCAATCAGAACAGTAACCACAGAGATTACGACATATAAAAATCTTGCCAGAGGGCACATCCATGGGCGATAAATATGGCAAAATACTGGATAGGACTGGAGAAATATGACCCATGAAGGAAGCCCAGCTTCCAGTAGTCTAAGCAGCCGTAAGTCCGAAAGAATGATGTCCCTCAGTTTGAAAGGGACATCGCGATGATTAAACCGAAACAAAAGCAAAACATCCTTGTACTGGGAGGCTTCAATTACTTCAGAAGTACTTCTGTAAGAGGTCTCACCATGTAGTTGTGATTCAATAGTTTCAGAAAAGGGCTCCTCAGAGAGCATATCAACATTGAATCGCTTACTGATAGACTTCAAAAGTTTTCTCTTATGAGGTCCATCAAGTGGAGTTGGGGTATGCAGAGAAATTTCACCATTTTCTGTTGCAGGGTACATACTGAAACTTCTAATTGAACCACAAGGAGATTCATCATCATCACTTGAATTGGCAGAAGAAATATCACTGTCAGCCACATCAGAAGTCTCCCGAAAATTGTCTTGAGAATCATAAAATACCTCTCCTGTAAAAGTCTCCCACAAAATACATGTAAGAATTTCGCAAACTTGGGACAGGAGTTCATGAAATACATATGAAGAAAGATGGGTTTTTGCGAATATTTGGACCAAATATTTGTTTAATGAAAAAGGATTAGAACAAGTTCATGGAAAGTGAAAATCATTATTACTGAATGAGAATCTTTCATTTCTAATAGGACGGTCAATGGAAGTTCTCTTTTTGCAAAAGGCCATGCACACTCTATCGCACGATAATCAGTGGTTTTCCATTCCCTATAAAACTCTGTCTAGTTACTCCAACCAAGGGAAAATGGTCCATTTCTTTTAGGCATACTTTCAAGAAAGAAAGAAGTGGATCTCTACATGCATAAACCAAAGCAAAGAAAAATGGGGTAGGAGCTGAAGTCATCAGTGGCCCTAGATAGGACCAGGTAATGTTTTTATTGAATCAAATTAAGAAGCGTAGTATCAAATATCATGTAAATAAAGGATACCTATAGTAGACTCCAAACACACTTTCAGGAGATGATGTTCTGTGTCAGTCCCAGAAAACCATGACGGCATGCATCTAGCAGCTTGTGCTACACTATCGAATTCCCATCTTTTCATGAATTTCGTTTCTATGGCAAGTGATGTATCTGTCTGCCCAAGAGTTTGAAAGAAGTGAGCAGCACACATTTAAAAGGTCAAACAACAAAAGGAAGTGACTTATACCTGAAGCTCATTGAAATAATTTATACCACGCACATCATTCCATGCAACTTCAAACACAATGAACCCATACAAGGTCCTATGCAATTTGCTATTCAAGATCAAAGAGTTTCTCAATTTCTTTACAGGTAACAATTCCCTCTTCTTGGACAATGTTGCAGCATCAAGAAGGGGAAACCATCTTCTGACGTTTTCTGATCCACTCGTGCTTAGTTCTGGACTAGATTTTATATCCAATATATCTTCACTCTCTTTCCTCTGCTTCCTCCCTCTGGTATTTGCAAAGGGAGATAACCTGGACTGCATTTGGGAAAACAAAATTCCTAGTTAAACATACAGAAAAAAGGAGGAAAATAGGGAAATGATGCACTACCAACCTTGGTAACCATCAATTGCCATAAGTGTGCAGGTTTAGAGACAAGATCTCTAAGCCATGGACGGTTGTCCACCAAGATGTATAATCTCTTACTCTCAGGGGCGAGGAAAACGTAAAGATGTGAAAGATAGGACTGCAAGTCTCTGTAAAATATAAAAGCAGTATCTAAATATTAATAAAAAGATAATTGTTGACTAATGGTCTATAGCAACTTAATATGAATTTTAACTGCTAAATCAAAATCTCCTAAGATACTAATTCTGCTACATGAACATTAGTCAGCAAGGTGATCTTTTGAATTGCCCAGCGACTCAATAAACATGATGGATTCATCCGAACCCAATAGCTTTGGCTCGGACTCTATGTAAGTGTTAGAAAATCCACTATGATGTTAGAAATTACAGATTGTGAACCAAGTAAATCAAATACGCAGTATTACAATCCAAAACTTGAACCCACAATGTTCAAAT